>NW_015552538.1:1691118-1694930 GCF_001515605.1 Sinocyclocheilus anshuiensis
TTTTTAAATATTTCTACAATGTGTAGCTTTCATTCATTTTTAATTTTAGTTGAGTTTTAGTTTTAGTAAGTTTAGCACTAAACAAATATTGTCAACAATGTCTATATATTTGTAATTTTTATATAAATATATATTTATATTATTTTATTTAAAATTTATTTTAATACCTAAAATGATTTTCAATAGTTTTAGTTTTAAAAGTCAAAGTTTTTTATTGTCATATGTACAGGGTACAGTGTACTAAGTACAATGAAATTCTGAACAGGCAGTGCAAACAAACTACACAGATATAGACATGTACAGTATATACAGTGCTGGATGTACATGAATGTATAAGTGTGCATATAAGTTAAATTATTGAATAGATTATTAAAAAGCAGCAGCAGCAGCAAAATAGGACACACACACACACACACGTTGGGATTCCATGTCTAATGGAGACATCATATATTTTTATACTGTACAAACTGTATTTTCCATCCCCTTACCCTAACCCTACCCCTAAACCTACCCATCATAAAAAAAACAAAAAAAACCCCATCTAAAATAGAAAGTTTTGTTATTTTAGATTTTCAAAAAAATCATTCTGTATTATTTATAAGTCTTTTAAATGTTTATTTATAAGCCTTTTTCCTCCTTTTCCTCAATTCTCTCCCCACAAGGTCAAAATTTACTGGTATTATACTTGTGGGGACATCTGGACCCCATAACATAGGGAATACCAGGGCCACACACATATGTCTACATGCGCACATGGACATTCATTATGCCTACTAATTCCAAAAGGGTCTGGCTGCAGCTGGCGCTTGCACTCTCAGACGTGCATTCTCAGGCTTGCACTCTCAGACACTTGCGCTTCCGCTAGCTACGTCACTTGCAGTCTTTTATTTGTTTTTATTTTGTTCTATTTATTGATTACTTTTTGTTTGAATCGCTCAACGTTTTACAACAATAGCCAGGTGGTGAAGACAAGAAAAAAGAAACTAAATTACAATGTCACTTGCAATCGCCACTTGCACTCTCCGACACCTGCGACGTCACTTGCAATCGACACAAATCGTGCGTGTTGCCAATGGAGACAAGACGCTGTGGTGGTGATTTAATGATTATTTATTTTATTTATTTTAAGTGTTTATGTTTTTCTACAGGAGGAAAACGCATAGCTAGAGACTTTGCGCATGCGTTCATATTCTGCTGTTCTGTGGCCACGGATTTGTGGGTCTTGTCTTTTTCTTGCAGGACCCTGTATGTTATGGTACTAAATTAGTTTTAATCGTTTAATCACCACCACAGCTTCTTGTATTCATTGGCAACACGCACGATTTGTGTCGATTGCAAGTGACGTCGCAGGTATCGGAGAGTGCAAGTGGCGATTGCAAGTGGCTTCGTAATTTAGTTTATTTTTTCTTGTCTTCACCACCTGGCTACTGTTGTAAAATGTTGAGAGATACAAACAAAAAGTAATAAATACATATAACAAAATAAAAAATAAAAAAGACTGCAAGTGACGTCGCTAGCGGAAGTGCAAGTGTCTGAGAGTGCAAGCCTGAGAATGCACGTCTGAGAGTGCAAGCGCCAGCTGCAGCCAGACCCTTCTCACTAATTCAGACAGAGTGAAGACTAAATTGACTATTAAATGTATTTTTTAAATGTCTATTAACTCTGTAAACGAGCATTACCTGAACTAACCAGCAGGTGACACCTTTGTAACATGTTTTATAACATTTTATAGTAATTTTATAGGATAGAATATGATAAATCACACTCTATAAATGGCTTTAAGATTCTTCCTATTTTCAGTTTATAAGTGCTTTGTATGCTAGTTTTTTATGCAATATAGGGTCAATACAAACAACAAATGGTGACTCTGAAAACAGAGGTTAGTAAAACTATAGGCTAACATACATTAAATAATAATAATAATAATAATGAACATTAAGATATCTATCTATCTATCTATCTATCTATCTATCTATCTATCTATCTATCTATCTGTCTATCTATCTATCTGACCGACTGACTCAACATATGCTGACAAACGATGCAGACGCGTAGAAGACTGTGTGCGTGCGTGCGTGTGTGTACTCGGTCACGGGGAATCCGTGGGAGCGCAAACTCCGCCCACGCCATGAACATCTCCAGCGGTGAGAGCGGGGCGGGGGGTTTGCCTCGCGCTCCGAGCTCGGAGCTCGGGCTGCAATGAATACGCCGATACAAAGCTGCTCTTGACCATGTAACAGGATTGCAGTTCACGGGATATTCACGAGCGAACGCTGCGGCAGGTAGGACATCCGTTTATATCCTGGTGGTGCTTCATGTATGCGGCTTGAGGGAATAAACGCGGCTTTACGCTGAGATGGACACAGGAACTTCAGTGCTCCCATTCTGTCACCTCTTCAACTGTCTGTTTCTTCTTTATACATCGGTTACATCATCTTAAAACAGTCTTAACCCCACAAAAGTCAATGTCAGAGGATATTCCCTGACAAACAAGCCTGTTTTAACGCTGTCTGTGGCATTACATATAGTGTCGTCTCACCAGGTGTTTGAACAGGTGCAATGCAGCAGAGCGTTTTTCTATTTATCGAGGTAGCCTGAAGTCGTGTTCATATCTTTGTATAGGCAATTTTTGCGAAAGTTTAAAAGTGTCACCACGGTTCGATCCGTGGTGTTTATTGCACATATTATGTGAGGCTAGTTGTCCCACTTTTTACTGCAGTGAATATTAATAGGGTAGGTTTATTTTTGAAAGTCAATGTCTGTGTAGATAAATGCCTTAAAGTCTTGGGGACAAAATGTCTTATGGGTCTCATTGTGATTCTGTTGTGTTCACTTGACTGCTATTGAGTAAATATGATGATATTTAGATTTTTTTTGTAGCATATAATTCACAAATATCATTTAATTTTAATTGAATTACCTAATTTAGTTATGAAACATGAAAAAAAACCCCGGTGAAATCAAGCCTGTTTTGCAATTATATGGGTATGAGGATACCTAACATGTGGGATAGGATAGCTAAAACACCTTTGTACAGTGATGATTTTTGTAGTCAGCAAGATGTTCTTTAACCTGATAACATGTGATTGCCTGGCGTGTGCTGTGCTTATCCTTTAGTATGATTTAGTATCCAGAGCCAAGACATCATGAATGGCAAACTGGCCCACTAGTAAGTTGTTGCCTGTAAACTATTATCTGTCTAATTTGGTTTACTCCACCCATTTAATATTTAGAAACACCATTTTTTTTAAAGCTGTTACAGTGATAATCACACTGAGAACCAGAACAGACATTCTACTAGCCTACAGATTAAACTCTGTGGCCACTCACACGGGTGGAAAAATGCTGGTGGAAGTTATACACACGGATTTGAGTCCTAATTATTTGCTTATCACAGTGGTGACACACGCTAGTGATGGGAAATACACCTCTTGGCATTTTAACCTCTTGTCACATGCTGATAGGTAACTGTTTAAGATGTGATGTGTCATCTTTTGTGTACTATGGGCAACAACATACAGTAAATCACTTCTGTTTTCTGAAGCATTAGCTATACCCGAGTGAGACATAATCAAGATAAGAGGCAGCTGGAGGAACAGCACATCAGTTTGACTGTCCAAGGGAATATTGTATTGCTCAGATGTTCATACTCTTTCATAGCTCCGGACAGTTATTTATGTTTAATGCAAGTATCAGATGTTCTTTCTATCACAAGAAAAAGTAGATGCTAATGTGACAATTGTGAACATACAATATGAGTATAGCGCTGTATTATTATATGATTTTTTTCATTATATATACATATATATATA
>NW_015552538.1:1695022-1707306 GCF_001515605.1 Sinocyclocheilus anshuiensis
ATAAGTTTATATTGAAATTTCTGTCCTGGCTAACCATAGAGTTTTTGACATTGTTGCGATTTTTTTGTCTGTAACTGGAGACGTTTTAATTTTACATTTGTATAATACATTAATACATGGAGTTTTAATATCAGTAAAATAATGCAGATATGAATAATATAAGTATTTAAACCACAAAATAAAATAAAAAACAAACATAAAACAATATTAACCCTGTGAACACAGTTTGTGTATTTGATGTTGAATTTTACCCCCATAAAATCACTGAGTGTCCATAATATTTGTAACAGAGTGACTGATACTGATACACACATAAAATGTATTATATCTTCCCTATATAGGAAAGAGAAACATTGACTATTAACAATACAGACAGGAAACATTAGTGGCAGCTGGACCATAAGAACTAAATCAATTTCATTAAAAAGACTGAAAGCAAGCCCATCAAAATTTTAAGGCCTTTTTGTAATTTTAATGTGCACTGGTCCTGAAAAAAGAGAATGTGGGTTGAAAAGTTTAATCGGCATCACAGATAGAGGGACCCAAATCTGTCATGTTCAGACAGTACACATAAAGTGCTCTACCATATGATTAACTGCACAGATCATTCTACTGATGTCCTTTTAACACTCACAATCATACTCTCCATAATTGACATTTCATATTGATTAGTGTGTATGTGTGTTTAAATAAGATGCATGCATTAAAGATTCAAAAGGGCACAGCTGGAGAGAAGGACAACAGTACATTACATTGCATGTCGTTAGTCCATGTTATACTCATAATTGGTCTGAATGTGTGTGGAGGGACTGTAGCAACATCATTTCATTTATATCTACCCCTTTACATCCATGTTAAACTAAGTGAACCATATATTTGCCATGATTACTTTGAAATAGACTGGTCATTTTGTGATTAAAAAGTTGTTCCTCTTTGTGTTAGTTTGTGTAATATAATGTAATTTCTGACATTATAATAAACATGTACATTTGCATTATATTGACTGTTTACCACCCTGCTGTCTAGATTTTGATATTTGGTGTTGAATACTAAAAATCTCTTATCGGTCAACCACTATATACTTACTACTACCCAATATCCAGTTTTGTCTTGCTAGTTGCTAATCTGCATTTCATAGTTTTTTGTCCCTTTTTATTATGCTAATACAGCCTCTCTGATAGGCATAAAACATGTATGAGTCTAATCTCCATTAAGCCAGGTGTTGTTGGTGAATGTGTCTCCATCATTAGAGGAGTAATTACTGAGCTGTGAGCTGGACTGGCAGCTTGTTGACTTGCTCTCTTGAGATTTATGCACTGAACTACATTTCCCATGGTTCTTGCAGCATGTTTGTCATCTTTAATGTTGCTTTCAGGTCTTGTTGGGATGATCGTATTTACACATGAATGGCATAACAGTGTCTTATTTAACATGAGGGAAAAATCAGGATTGTGAGTCGTCACGATTAAAACGTGCTGAAAACTAACTTTCATGTGTCCAGTACTGTTGATGAAAAATACAAATAAGGCTTGTCAGCAAATGCTACTCGTTTAGCCATTCATGAAGTGACAGGCTTGTGCAACTATACATTTCAGCATTAGAAAGATAAAATGCACAGATAAAGAACCAATTTCAAATCTAATGTGCATCCAGTGTTCTTTATTAGGTTGCATAGGGCGGAAAAGCTTCCTGTGTTTTGTCAGTAAGTTTTTTCCCAGCCAAAATCATTTGAACTCACATCACATCGTAATGATGACTTCTGAGCTAGTAAATAGGAATTTCCCAGGAGGACCTGAAGGCAGCATTATTCCTGTCTGGTGTCTTAATATTCACTAGAGCCTGGGGTACCACTGAATTAACAGTGCTGTGGGTGTTGTTGAAATTGGTGTTGTTGTGTCTCTTTAATTAGTCCAGGTATATGGCGGTGTGGAATGGATTAGGCTATTTTATTGCTATTTAAGGATTTAGTTTTCACATGACAATTTGAATTTGAATAGAAGAGCATTTTCTCACCCTCCTGTTATTTCAAATCCTTATGACTGGTCACAAAAGATGGAGGCAGATGCTATTAAGTTTATCACTTTCATTGAAAAAGAACAGTGTGACCATTTATCTAAATATCTCCTTTTGTGTTCTATGGATGAAGGAAAGCAATGAAGGTTTGTAACAACATGAGGGTGAGTAAATGATGACAAAACTATTAATTTAAAGTACACTGCTGTTCAAAGGTTTGAAGTCGGCAAGATTTTTTTAAAGAAATTAATACTTTTATTCAGCAAGGATGCATTAAATAGGTAACGTTATTGTTGTTTTTTTTTTGTTTTTTTTTTGCCTAAATCACGTTAGGCACTGTGTGTGACCTCTTTTGAAAATCTGCTTGGGGTCCCTAAAATGCTAGGGCCGGCCCTATGTTTATTCAACGAAGTCAAAGCCTTTTGGAAAATCTATTTGTGGCGGTCAGTTTTGACATTGTGGCAGGCCACCACAAATAAATCAATGTATGGGAAACACTGATCTAAATATTAAAAATTAAAATGAAACTTACCTGATTGAACTCTTTCATTTGATCTGGGTGTCTGTCTTTAAAGTGTTTTGTTAGTTTGGTGTGTTTTCTCGTTTTGATGTCGCCACGTCTCCGTGCTTTTATGAAGAGAACGCATCTGCGCACCTTTCGGATAGTGCATCAAGAACCAGGTTGACCGGGTACTCGGGGTACTTTACTTAAAAAAAAAAAACTGGTACTGCAACATTTTCATTTTTTTAGTACCGACTTGGAACCGAAGTACCAGGGAGTAATAATAGGTTTTTCATTATCATTTTCGACCATATCTCTCTGACCCTTTGGTTTCAATAGAAAAAAAAAAATTCTACTGGGAGCATCTTGTTTTATTTCTTAACATTTATTAAACACTTTTGACTTCAACTAGGTTATAAGGTAAATCATGATTCAGTAGTTAGTTATACAATAAGTATGAGACCTAAAATACCCTGATTGATCACTGATGGTTTTTATATGGATGTTATGCTTGCAGGCATTCAGCAGGTGAAAAGGTTAACAATGCACTGACCAATAGGATCACAAGACCTGCCACAATTGTCAAGAGATGAATGTTATTGTCTGAAGGTCCGGGCAGATGACCTTTATGGGGATGTGAAGATGAACTGAAGCAATCCTTCATTCTGACTGAGGATTCCAGCTGCATTCATGAAGCGTAATTGTTAGTGGTTTGTGGCCAGTTTGATTGGCTGAGTCTTCCTGGAGCTCTGTGAGCAGTTCTTTAAATGGTCATGGCAAAGACAACCGATTCCCTTAATCTGTCCTTCCTCCTGGAGCACGAAAGGCAGATGATCCTGAGTGTTCTCCAGAAAGACGAGAAACTCCGCAAACGAGAGGAGAAACGCATCAGGTAGCGTCTTCAACGCACATCATTTCATCACAAGCAGTTATTTTCTTTAAATATATACACATTTTATTTATATACACATATAAACACACTCTTTTGCAAAAGTAGTTAGCTACTGTGCAAGAAAAGTAGCTAAATGCATTGAATAATTTATAATTGAATTGCACAAAAAAATTGGGTTTATGAATGAATGAACAATTCCAATTTGGGTGCATCAAAAATAAATTATAGTAAATACAACAACAACACAAAAAACTTGAAGACTACCATAAGTAATTTAAATAACTGATTTGAACACATAATGAACTAAATATTCAGGTTAAAATGTAGTGACTCAAATCCATGACTCTTCTTTTAGAATCTGTAAATTTACAAGGAGCATCCGAATGAACCAATTCACTAGAATGAATCACTTTCCAGGACTACATACTGTATGTCAGTGAAAGTAACATAAAAATCGCCATGTGGCATTGAAAATGTCTTTTTGAAATAGATGAACTGTGTTCAAAGCAGCAGACCTACTGTAGTTAATTTATAGGGTGAATACATTTAGTTACTCCCCAACAGTGATGCCAGTTGTGCCTCTACAGGAAACTGAAAAATGAGCTTCTGGAACTGAAGCGAGCCGGGCGGCGTAGTTCAGCGGATCAGCGTGAGTGTGCTGTATGTCTGCGTGCTCTGGGTCTCATCCTGCAGAGGGGTAATGTGTGCACCAACTGTCATCGGCGCATCTGCAACTTCTGCACTGCTACGCCTCCAGACAGCAACTGCAAATGCACCGTGTGTGCGAAGACTGCGTGAGTCACACACAACATCCATACACACTCTGGTCTGTAATGGTGAATAGATAGTAGACACCATGAAATTTAGTTTTTTGGGTTTTAGTCCATATTCTGCCCCAGCTTTTTGTTTCAATAGAAACTGTGTCAACAGTTCATAGGCTCTTTAATAGGTGAACCAATTAGGCTGTGATTGGCACTTATATAATTGGTGCTTACACGGTGTTGTCTGTGTGTGACTGGCTGATTTAGGGAGCTGAAGGTGGTTACAGGAGAATGGTTTCTGGAAGAGAGATCCAAGAGGTACCAACATGCCAGCATTGCCAGCAGTGATGTAGTCAAAAAGTCAATCATCAGCAGTCCTCCAGGTGAGACCAAATCAGAGTTTGTGTCAACACAGATATCCATCAAACAGTGCCTGTAAATGTTGCCATACATACACACTGTCAGCCCTGACATAATGGAAAATTTTCCTCTTCAGGCTATTTTTAATGATTTGAACTAGAATAGTTACATGTTATATACAAAAAATATATTATCATTGTTTTTGCATGTCCAGTTTCACAGCAGCTTTGTCGATTAAAAAGTAGAATCCTGATCAGGTTTTGCATTGATTAATGGTCATTTATAGTGAATAATATTTTATAAAAAATGTAGACATTTTTTTTTGACGGACGGAATCATTGACCAAAACAGTGCCGTTTAATTAGTGCTTCTCCAATGATGTGATTTACTCACCCTAAGGCTATCCAAGGGCTTTGCTTTGTTGAGTTTATTTCTCTATCAGAACAGATTTGGAGAAATTAAGCATTGCATCTCATTCTCACCAATGTATCCTCTGCAGTGAATGGGTGCCATCAAAATGAGAGTCCGAACAGATGATAAAAGCATCACAATAATCCACATGTAATCCACACGACTCGTCCACCATTTAGCAACTTGTGAAGTGAAAAGCTGTGTGTTGTTAAACAAATCCATCAAGACATTTTTTACTTATATCCCCTATCCATAATATTGTTTTCTCTATTTTGTTTCTCACATTTTTTGACAATTTTTAAATGAAACTCCCACAATAAAAGTGAATTGATTGTTTTTAGCTTAAATGGCTTTGATTTGTTTCTTTTTATTATGAATATCTGTTTTTGTTTATGGAGATGGAGGCTCTGCTCACAGATCATCAGAGATGGCGAGATCGTCCACGCCACAGCCTGAGAGATCAGCTACGCCCCAATCCCAGAAAAGCACAGGGAAGAACAGGAAAGGGTGAGGGGCATCATTTACAGTCCATTGAGTTGGCTATGCTTGAAATCACTTACTGTGATACGGTTCTTGCAGTTAATAGTATTTGTGCTTTTATGCTTTCTTCTGTATGCATTTGCTAAAATGTAACACTGTAAACGCTGTATCCCATAATGCAATGCACGTAACCATTTACAATATGACAAATGAGCCAGGAGTAATAAAAACCATGATTTTGAACATGCCGTATACTTAGTGAGAACAATATAGCCTCCCGCTGTTTGAAATGAATCCTGTTGCATACCATTTCACATATTAATTTGGAAAAATGGTAGGCAGTATAAACTTAAGTGCAGTAAGCTAGTGTTTCATTCTGTGCCAGCATGTGTCTGCTCATTAAGGCTGTCTGTGTTTCACTCTCATTAAGTGTCTGTGTTTTAGGAAGAGAGCGGTTGCAGTGGAATCGTCAGGGTTACCAACAGTACCCAATAACATGAGAGCACAAATGGTGAAAACACCAACCCAGACGGAGACGAGAAACAAGGTAACACATGATCGCACAATTGCATTCCTGTATACAGATTTGCGTGCATGACAGGAAAGCAGTGTTTAGTGTCTGTGTGTGTGCATGTTTATTCAGCCGGATGGGGCAGAGAGCGTGTCTAGTATACAAAGAAGTGACAGCATTCCTGAAAAGATGGCGGATGGGCGGAGACAGATGGATTCTAGCACACCCTCTATTGCCATATCCAGAGCCTCCCTCTCATCAGGTATCACCATGGCAACAACTCGACATATATACTATTCCTGCCAATGACACTAGTAATGACATTTGCCCTCAAAACTGTCCTTACATCAGTTCACTGTAATATTAAAAACTTGAAAAAGTCTGAGCCCACATTGAAAATGTGTGCTTCAGAATCTGATTTAAACATGGGAATAAACAGTTACATCATGCTAAATAGAAATACAGTATATGTAGAAGAAATGGAAATGGAGTAAACAATAAAAAATGTCTGTGAATTTTTAAACCTATACTTACCTCAAAAACAGAATGTTATACCCCTTGTTCTACTGTTTTTTTTTTTAAATATATATTTTCCTGAAAAATCAAAAAAATAAATCAATAAAAAAATAAATCAATCAGCCCCAAGAAGCCGTGGTTTACAGTGAATTTATAACAGCTAAGGGGCATTGTTAGGCACGACGCAAAGCGGAAATATACTAAAATGCTTCACGGGGCTTATTGCTTTTATAAAACGGTTATTCCATATATGTAGTAAGGTTTCACAGAATAAAACAGAGCAAATAAAGTGTAATGATATAAATAAAAACAGTAATTTGCCTCCAAACAATGTAGTTCCTCAGAAAGAGTTGTGGTGCCAACAAAGTGGTTGCCAAGCAACAGACAGACGTAAACAGAGGTGTATGTTTGTAGTGTAATTTACAACAGCTTCGAACGCGGCTCAACCAATCAGAATCAAGGACCGGAACTATCCGTTTTATAATAGAGAAATACGTATGTGTAGAAATATTAAAGATTCTGCGCTATTGCTCTATTAAGATTCTGCACTTTAGGTCACTAATAAAACAAGCATTTTTAGAACAGTGATTCTCAACCTTTTTGACTCTTAAGTCCTCCCATTGTCCACAACAGTATTTAAAGACCCCATTATATTTTGAGTTGTTTGTGATTTACTGGATAATGATTTTTTTTACTTCTACAGGATAAAATATTTTAGAGCTTGGCATAACTAGATAAATGTATATTTATAAAATGTATGAAACTACCTGTGGAGTTACACTATGTTATTAATTTGCATGACTTCTACAGGTCTAGAAATAACAATTTTTTTCACACTAATTAGGCTGCCTCATTTATCCAAGTTTTTCAATATAGTGAGGACCCTGTTCTTTCAAATAACATCTTTTTACTTGTATTAGCATGTTTTTTTCTTATTGTCTTATTGTTTATTTGAAGTCTTCTTGAGGCCCCCTTTAGTGGGCCTCGACCCCCGGTTGAGAACCGCTGTTTTAGTCCATGTTAGCATTACTGCACAAACTGTCAGATGCTCTTGCTTCCACTGAAGCACAAGATGCTCTTTGGATCAAATCATGCTGGAGTGGAGAACATGATCATCAAGGTTTACATGAACATACTAAATCATTCTGAAATTTTTTTTTATATTTCAGTTCATCTTAAATTATGTTAATATAGTAAAAAAAAAAATACTTTTTCAATACTGGTCTCAGAATTTTGGACTTCACTGTGTCTTTAGAAGTATTATAAAATATAAAATAGCCAGAAATTTGGTTAATCACAGCATCTTCCTCTCTTCACAGATCGCAGTCGCTCTGAGGTGGACCTCAGTAATCCTGGTGAGGGGTTCAGTGAAGACCCTCTGATTAGTCGATGCCGCTCAGTTCCAGGCCTGAACGATGTGGTAGCTTTCAGACAGTCTCTTAAACCACTTCTCACTTGCAATAATTTTTTCCTGTGTGCAGGATATGATTTCCAGACAGGGAGTTAAAATGATAAGAGACAGCCTTCTGTAATGTGATTTTTCTGATATCATATCACAGAGTGAAGTGATGGTGTAAAGGAAATCAGTGCTGTTTTCAATGTAATATTCGCTGAAGGAAGTGTTTGTGCTTTAGGACTCGGATGAGGACATCGATGCGGTGTTATCAGCACACTATAAAACCAACCGGAGCGTCTGCAGCGCGCAATCAGTGGTATAAGGATTTGCACAGAAACACACACACAAAAACACCATAATCACAGGTGCTTTGCTGCAATTTGTGTTTGCTGGCTTTGTGCAGATGTCTGACTGAAACAAAATATGTAGCCTACTTGTTCCTCTTTCTGTGTTTTGCTTGTGTGTACTCTGTTTAGACTTTTATTTGTGTGCCTTATGGCAGGGGAACCAGAAATCCAACTCTTTACCTACTTTTTCTGATGTTAATGTACACCATACGCTCTAAAACTTGTTCCAGCTCATGCCTTATGGATATTAGCATTTCCTCCTTCTGGCAAAATATCCAGTTACATGGGATCGCTTAATTTGTTGACTCACCTGGCAGACCCACACATGAATTTTTTATCACCCAATCTCATATACACACAATTTAGCATAGATGAAACGCGCAATAACTACTGAAAGTGCATCATTGTCATATTTCTCGGTTCTTGGCCACACATACAGATGCAGGTGGTGCATTAAGATACAACAAAGAGAGATAATTCAGGCAAACAAGAAGACAAGTGGTCTCTTTCAAAACAGCTGACATAACTCGTAGCTCAGGCACAGTCTCTAATAGCTAGATGAGTCAGATGTGAAGGGTGCGGAATGAAGAGGGAACACAAGAAAAAAGTAAAAAACTAGCAACTACACAGTCGTATTTTCACAGAATAAAGGTTCTGTCATTATTTACTCACCCTCATGTCATTAGAAACCTACACGATGTTCTTTTGTTGAACACAAAAGATGCCGTTTTGAAGAATGTTAATGCAGCTCTTTGACACAGTGAAAGTCAATGGCGACTGGGGTGGTCAAGCTCCACATAATGACAAAGCACCTTTAATCAGTATATACACCTTAACTCTTGTGATAGATTCCAAATATAATACATTTCAATGCGATATTTCCCTAGTGAAAAATAAATACACTAAAATGTATTTTAAATACATTTATTTCATGCTAAATTTACTACAAGTACATTTTTATGTACTTAATAAAAATACCCTGCAATTGTACTTTTAGTATACTAAAATGGTATACTTTAAGTCTGCTAAATTGTTACAACTAATTTTGTACTTAATGCACTTTAATTGTGCAGAAGTAGTGCTGAAGTCCAACTAAATATCTTGCATTTAAAGACTGATATTATTCAAAATTCATACAGTCCTCATCAATAGAGACATTAGAACACACTTTAGGCTTAATACTGTATTAAGAAATGTGCATTGTACACAAGCAGTACTCCAAATAAAGTTTAATTATAATTTTTAAATCAGTCTGGAGCGATATAATCTGTGTATCATTCGTTCATTCGTTTTTTTTATTTAATATTGAAAGTAGAAAAATGAGAAAAGGGCTCCTTTTCCATTTTTTTCATTTTTTTCCCCCCCAAAAAAAGCCTACTCTAGTTCACACAGTTCCAATAAATTGCGATAGGTTAAATAAACTCAATAAGCAGACAGACGCGACTACAGTCAAGCGCAGATCAGTATTGAAGTGCACAGGAAATAAGCAGCAGTCATATTTAAAGCAGTTTAAATTAATATTGAGTACTGATTGACGTTCACTTGGATTTTTTCCCCATCGAGGGGAAATAACTTTATTAAGTCATTAAATAGTCATATGGTAAAATGTATATTTTTATTTGTGTAGCGTTTTGTTCAAAATAACTACAAAATGTCATGCCTTTGAAAAATAAAGAGAACAAAGAAAGCGCTGCTTTAGCGCGTCTCTGTCTCCTTGAGCATCTTTCCAGCGCATGCCACAAACATGAACCACAGGGAATACTTGTCTTTTAAAAGGCTTCATTTAGATTATTTGACGTTAAATGCATCATATAAGTCACTTTGGAATAAATCACAGTATGTATCATGATAAAAAAGCGACTTTACAGTCTGTAAAATACGGTAGGCAAATTATTTCGCGGACCCCCCTATCACTTTAAGAACCGCTGGTCTCCACAGAAGAAAGCACTGTCTAGACTCTGCCCCGGTACGAGTTGTGTCGAGCTATGCATTAGTCTGTTTGTGTGATGAAAAATGATGAGATGTAGTTGCAATAAATGCATTAAGAATCCGTACAATTGCAGCAGCGGAGGACTATTATTCTACTGCATGATACTGCGGAAGAACTGATGACGGCACGGTTTGATCTTCGGCTGACCAATCAGCAGAAAGAGGTGTTTAATTCCCGCCCACATGTAGAAATCGAATATCCAAGCTGTTTATTCATTTTTCTACCCCTGAACGAAAAACGAACATTTAAGCTGAAAAACGTTTTTCGTGTTTTGGAAAAAAAAAAAATTAAAAAGGAGCCGTTTTTTCATTTTTCTACTTTCAAAATTAGGCTAAATCAAAAAATTAATGAACGAATGATACACGGATGCGATATGTCAGTAAAGAAAATAAGATTTGAACTTAGTATGAAATAAATGTATTTTATCTTACAAGTCTTCATGTAAATTCGAATGTGCCTTGTAAAGATGTATTGTGCCAGAATTTACATCTATTGTATGGCTTCAAAAGACCTATGGACTGCTTATGGTGCTTTTTGTCATTTTTGGAGGCATTCAGCTCCAGTTCCCATTCAATGTTATTATATGGAATGGAGTAGTGATGCGTAATTGTATTTTTATTTATTTTTTACGTAACACAGAAACAGAAATGAAAGTTTTCATTTAGCTGAAAAACGAAAACTGCCGAACAAATTTTAAAACACATTTATCTGTTGTAGCTTATCCATGTTTTGTGCACCAAATAGACACTGACATGGTTAAAACACATCTTCTGAGAAGTGCTAATTAAACACCACTGTTCGAAATCATTTTTTGCTGTTTGAGTATTTTCAATTGTCTAAATTTCAGTGCATCACTAGAAAAGAGCCGTGTGAATGTTCTGCTAAAACACTCCCTTTATGGAAGAAAAAAGGTCAGATGGGTTTGAAATTACATAAGGGTGAGTAAATACGACACAGTGTTCATTTTTGGACTGTGACATCTACAAATAATCAAATGTGAAAAAAGCTCCTTCCTGACTCCAGCAATCTGTCTCCTGTCATATTATCTATGTTTTTCTTATTCTACTTTTCTGCTCTCTGTTTTTTTCCTGCTATCAATCGTCTCTTCTCTCTTTCTCTCTCATGTCTTATTCTAGTCTTCCACACCTGCCTCGGAGAGAAAGTGGGGTTTCCTTAATGTACCTGACTCAGATGCTGACACTGTGAGTGTTCGGTGTGTGTTTGAGTGCAGATGTGTGTCTGTCTGTTGCTCTGTTGGCTTCAGTTTCTCTCTCTTGCCTTTCTGTACCACTGAAGAGTCAGGCATACACTCAAACACAAGCTTGTGAAAGATGCACCCCCAAAGACTCTGCTTATGTTTGCTCTCCAGACCAGCATCAACAGTATGATGAGCGTGTACAGTGAGACGGGGGACTATGGCAACGTGCGGGTTTCCGGGGAGATCCTGCTCAACATCTCTTACAGCTATAAAACAGGGGCACTCAACGTGCTCGTCCGCGAGTGCCGCTGCCTAGCAACCGGGGATGAGAGGAGACAGCGCACGGATGCGTAAGGCCACACACACACACACACACCGCTATAGACTTCACTTTGAGCCCTGGCAGAGCATCTCTGCATTGCATGTATTTGGGATGTCAATATATTAACATTAGATTTATCTCAATTAATTATTTTATTAATTAATTTAAAGGGATAGTTCACCCAAAAATGTAAATTCTGTTGTTATTTACCCACAAGCAGTGTTATTTTAGTATTATTTTTATACTATTATAGTATTTATAATAATAATGCATTAGCTTTTATTTTCATAATTTTAGTTTTCATTTTAATTTGAAGTTTTAGTAGCTTAGTTATGTGCTTTTGTCATTTTTATTGGATTTTTTAATTCTATTTCGCTTTATGTATTTTTCTTTTTTATTTTGGTTTTAATTTTAGCAATTTTAGTACATCAACTTAAAGTTATTTTATTTCAGTTAGTGGCCAAGGTAGCAGTTCTAATTTTCATGTTTTTTTTTTTTTTTATTTTTGTAATTTAACACTTCAGTCTGTTCCTCAAAAAGCCATTTGCTTTTATTTTCATAATTTTAGTTTTCATTTTTCATTTT
>NW_015552538.1:1710333-1745460 GCF_001515605.1 Sinocyclocheilus anshuiensis
CTGTCATATTATCTATGTTTTTCTTATTCTACTTTTCTGCTCTCTGTTTTTTTCCTGCTATCAATCGTCTCTTCTCTCTTTCTCTCTCATGTCTTATTCTAGTCTTCCACACCTGCCTCGGAGAGAAAGTGGGGTTTCCTTAATGTACCTGACTCAGATGCTGACACTGTGAGTGTTCGGTGTGTGTTTGAGTGCAGATGTGTGTCTGTCTGTTGCTCTGTTGGCTTCAGTTTCTCTCTCTTGCCTTTCTGTACCACTGAAGAGTCAGGCATACACTCAAACACAAGCTTGTGAAAGATGCACCCCCAAAGACTCTGCTTATGTTTGCTCTCCAGACCAGCATCAACAGTATGATGAGCGTGTACAGTGAGACGGGGGACTATGGCAACGTGCGGGTTTCCGGGGAGATCCTGCTCAACATCTCTTACAGCTATAAAACAGGGGCACTCAACGTGCTCGTCCGCGAGTGCCGCTGCCTAGCAACCGGGGATGAGAGGAGACAGCGCACGGATGCGTAAGGCCACACACACCGCTATAGACTTCACTTTGAGCCCTGGCAGAGCATCTCTGCATTGCATGTATTTGGGATGTCAATATATTAACATTAGATTTATCTCAATTAATTATTTTATTAATTAATTTAAAGGGATAGTTCACCCAAAAATGTAAATTCTGTTGTTATTTACCCACAAGCAGTGTTATTTTAGTATTATTTTTATACTATTATAGTATTTATAATAATAATGCATTAGCTTTTATTTTCATAATTTTAGTTTTCATTTTAATTTGAAGTTTTAGTAGCTTAGTTATGTGCTTTTGTCATTTTTATTGGATTTTTTAATTCTATTTCGCTTTATGTATTTTTCTTTTTTATTTTGGTTTTCATTTTAGCAATTTTAGTACATCAACTTAAAGTTATTTTATTTCAGTTAGTGGCCAAGGTAGCAGTTCTAATTTTCATGTTTTTTTTTTTTTTTTAGTTTTTCATCAAATAATTATATATTATTTTATTTCAATTAATGAAAAAAACATTTTAATAGCTAATTTTCAGGATAATTATTGGTAATTTAACAATTTAAACTTCAGTCTGTTCCTCAAAAAGCCATTTGCTTTTATTTTCATAATTTTAGTTTTCATTTTAATTTTAAGTTTTAGTAGCTTAGTTATGTGCTTTTGTCATTTTTAATTGTTTTTTTTTAAATTCTATTTAGCTTTATTTTTCTTTTCTATTTTGGTTTTATTTTTAGTAATTTTAGTATATCAACTTAAAGGTATTTTATTTCAAGTAGTGGCTAAAGTAGCATTTCTAATTTTCATTCGTTTTTTTAATATTATTTTATTTCAATTAATGGAAAACATAGTTAATTTTCAAGATAATTATTGGTAATTTAATGACTTAAATTTCAGTCTGTTCCTCACATTAGAAGATGTGTATGGAAACAAGGACTAATTTTTGTCATTTTTATGTTTATTTTTGGGTGAACTACTCCTTTCATTTTAATTTTATCAGTGTCCTCCGGAAGCCTTCTTTTACTTTAGTACTATTAAAGTTGTTTAAAAATGGTACAGAAATGCACCTCAGTCCAGTATCCATTCATTTTAATTTTATCAGTGTCCTCCGGAAGCCTTCTTTTACTTCAGTACTATTAAAGTTGTTTTAAATGGTACAGAAATGCACCTCAGTCCAGTATCCATTCATATTCTCATCTAAATAAATCGACACAAAAAATCGAAAGGATTGTGATGAGGATTGTATGATTTCTGAATATTATCTGTCTTTAAATGCAAGATATTTAAAATTTACCATAAGTATACTTGTAATAGTTCATTTAACACAATTAAATATACTTCAGTATATCTGTATATCAGTAGTTCTGCACTACTTCCACACAATTAAAGTGCATTAAGCACAAAATTAGTTGTTCACAAACACTTTTTGTTTTCTGTCATTAAAAAGGAACCAAATTATTTAACTCAATAACTATAAGATGAATCACTAATTATTGACATTGAATTATTGTAGTCCTTGACCGCTCTAGATTCATTACATAACTTGTATAAAGTTGTTTATTTGGTGTATCAATTTAAAATATCGATACAAAGGTGTCAGAGGCTGGTATTGTACAAAAGCAGACATTTTGGTATTGTGTGTGTGTGTTTGCAGCTATGTTAAAACATATCTCCTGCCAGACAAGTCCCGTCAAAGCAAGAGGAAAACCAGCATCAAAAGCAACACCACTAACCCAGTGTTCAATGAAAACCTGAGGGTAAGAGGACGTTCATGCCTGCCTTACAAGGTTTTGTATTGAGAGCAATGAGATATTGATTTAAAGGCTCTAATCTATCTCTGTCCCTCTGGATAGTACGTGGTCAGTCACTCTCAGCTGGAGATGCGCACACTGCAGGTTTCTGTGTGGCATCATGATCGTTTTGGACACAACAACTTCCTGGGGGAGACGGAGCTGACCTTTGACTCCTGGGAGTTTGAAACGCAGATAGAGGAGTGGTTCGCTCTACAGCCCAGGGTGAGCTGAGCTGAACACACACAAACAGAAACAGTGAGAGATAAAGAGGAGTGTGTTGACATGGATAAGTGTGATACTGAAATGTGTGTGTTTGTGTCAGAATGAGTCTTATGTGGACTCAGTGATGCACTACAAAGGAGAACTGACGGTGGTTTTGAAGTACATTCCTGCAGAGAGAAATGTCTCCCTGCCTCTGGACCAAGTGCAAGGTATGATTTAAAATTAGAAATGATATTATTTCTCCACCTTTTCATTGTTGTTAAAACATATGACTTTTATGACAGCACATTACTGAATATTAATATGGCACTCATTTATTTATGGAGTGGTTTATAATTATGATGTTGCCTATCAGTCATAAACCGCTTACAGTTAGGTTTGTTAACTATTGCATGGAAGAATAATTTATTATGATTATTAATAGTAATATATTAATTATTTATAGAAAATTTCTTTGTTTTTGCTACTTATAAATCACTTTGTTTTAAACATGTTAAATACAATAAAAAGTAGAATATTTATACAGTAATCTTATATAAAAGCAACCAATTAATGTAAATGATAAATTAAAAATGCATAATGTAAATTTAGAAACATTTAATCTATCCATGCTAGGATATCTAATAATATCTATATCTATCTAATATCTAATCATTTTCACAACAACAACATGAGATTGCTTTGAAATTTCCAAAGCAATTTTTATTTTGAATTTTCTATTCAAATAGAACATTTTGAGCTCCTAGAAGCTCTCTGTATATATTACTGGCATTTAATCGAGCTCACTTTTGTTTCTTAGTGAAAAAAGGATTTCTAAAAGGAAAGAAGAAGAACATCACTCTTCCTAAAGGAGGAATGGTGGAGCTGCTGGTTAAGGAGGCAAAAAACCTGACAGCCGTCAAAGGAGGGTCCTCTGACCCATTTGTTAAAGGGTGAGTTAATTTTTTCTCCATATACAGTACACTTTGTAAACTCCCACAAACTCTAACACAAACTCCTACTTCACAAACTCACACGTACAATCCTTTTCTTCTTGCGAACCAGATACCTGCTACCTGATGACAAGAAAAGCACAAAGCACAAGACCGCCGTGGTGAAGCGCACCGTAAATCCACGCTGGAATCACACCTTCACATACTGCGGCCTGCAGCACAGCGATCTGGACAGCGTGTGTCTGGAGCTGACAGTGTGGGACAGAGAGCCCTTCGCCAGTAACGTCTTCCTGGGTGGTGTGCGGCTCGGGGCAGGGACAGGTGAGTCTTTCTTTAGCTCAGCCTTTTTCAGTTTAGTCTTTAACTTTGGATAAGGTCAATTAGAAATCCAGAGTATGTATTTCAAGCTTTGCATTTTCTGCAAACAAAAATGTGTATATGAACCAACATAAATCAATATTAAATTGCAGTATTATAGATGAAAGCCTTTTCAGTTTTCATTTTAATTTTAGTAAATTTATTTTATCCTTTTGTTAATTTTTGTGTTATATTATATTGCTTTAATTTATTTTAATTTTACTTTTAGTCATTTTTAATTCAACTTCAGCTCAATTATTTCTAATTTCTAAGAAAGGTTTTTCTTCTAATATTTAGATTTTATTTTACCTCAGGTTTATTTCAATTACCGAAAACATTTTAATAGTTTTGGGGTTAGATTTACTAACAGCTTTCCCCAACACAAACCCTCTTTTAGCATTTTCTAAAGACACACAGTGAAACATTAGAGATGAAAAGGCATGGATACAGGTAATCTGGATGGTTATGACCTGTCAAATTACCGTCCAATATCAAAACTTCCCATCCTATCTAAAATATTGGAAAAAGCTGTCTTGAGACAACTAAGTGCTTTTTTAACTAAGAATAATATCTTAGATAAATTCTAGTCTGGCTTCAGGTGTAGACATAGTACTGAGTCAGCACTCCTACGGGTAGTGAATGATCTCTTACTCATAAGCGATGCAGGGAATCATGCTGCTTTAATTCTATTGGATCTTTCTGCAGCATTTGATACCATTGATCATTCGATTCTCTTGAACCGGCTAAAGCACTTTGTCGGAATCCAAGGAACAGTTTATACATGGTTTGCATCTTATTTAAAGCAAAGATATTTTACAGTAAAGGTTGGTAATTGTTTTTTATATTCTGCGCATCTTACCAGTGGGGTACCCCAAGGGTCCATATTGGGTCCTGTTTTGTTCTCATTATATATGCCCCCATTGAGAAGGATTAAAAAAAAAAAGATGGTATTTCTTATCACCTGTACGCAGACGACACGCAGATCTATTTGCCTTTAAGACCTAATTGTAATGATTCCTGTGTAACACTTCGTAGGTGTCTGGATGAAGTGAAAGATTGGTTGGCTGATAATCTTGTTCAGTTTAATGAAGGCAAAACAGAAATTATGATTTTTGGTCACACAGTTATTAGCAAGGCTGAAAGTTACATACTAGGCCCTTGGGCTTGTTATCTACAGGACAGAGTAAAGAATTTGGGAGTCATTTTTGATTCCTCGTTAAAATTTGATAATCAAATAAATACTATAGTTCGGAATTGTTTTTTTTTTTTTTTTGAGGGCAATAGCGAAATTAAAATCATTCCTTTCAACTAGTGACTTAGAAAAAGTTGTCCATGCTTTCATCTTTTCCCGTTTCGATTATTGTAATGCTATTTATTCCGGGACCTGTCAGACTCACATTGCATGTCTCCAGCTAGTACAAAATGCCGCTGCTAGAATGCTCATGAAAGCTAAGAAGTCTGATCATGTTACCCCACTGTTATTCTTATTAGGCTGGTTACCAGTGCATTACATGATCCAATACAAAGTCTTGACTTATGTTTTTAAGGCATTACATGGAATAGCGCCAGAATATTTGGTAGAGCTCATTGTACCATATAATGCAAAATTAACGCTGAGATCCTCAAATAAATTATAATTAACGATCCCAAGAGTGCGTCTTAAATCTAAGGGTGACCGCACTTTTGCTGTCGCTGGCCCAAGATTATGGAACAGCCTACCTTTCGAGGTAGAGCATCCCTTACGTTAAGTTCCTTCAAGTGCCGCTTAAAGTCATACCTGTTTTCTCTGGCATTCTAACCTTTTACTAGGTTTATTTATCATTGATGTTATTGTTGTCTTGTTTTAATTAGGTCCTTCTTCGTTTTACATTATCTTAACTTGTGATGTACAGCACTTTGGAGCTACTGTGTAGCCTGAAAAGTGCTCTATAAATAAATAAACAGAAATAAACAGTTATTTTTGCAACTGACCTTATTACATAGGCTTATGCATTTTTCAGATGCAAAATTTGTGGGAGGAGAGCATTTAAAGTCAGTTACACAAAATTCTCAGGTTCTCTCAGGAATAACAGTCATGGTTGTTTTTTCATTTAGATCATCTGCTTCTTTACCGTTGCTTCCTATCCCTGCTGGATTCTGATAATAATATATTTTAAATTATATTTCCCACATTAGTACGACAGATTTGTATATAATGCTTTTACTGTGAAATGTTCTCTGACGCAAATTAAGATAATCATTCAGTCCCAAATGTTCTTGAATACAATTTCCACTGTAATGTTCTTTCCAAACGTTTCCTTAATCATCATCAATGATGCATGAAGCGCTACTTTGTGCAACACATTTTGTAGTCACGCTGAACTAATTTACTGTTACAAATATGTTTTATTCATGTCTTCACTCACTCATGATCAGATAATTTGTTTTCTCTTTGATGATTATGCATTAAAAAGGCCAAATTCTACACTTTTGCCATATTTATAATCAGCAATGGTACTTCAGGTTTCTTGCATTAAAATCAGTTTACAAGACTAATTTCCACACTTTCTGGCCATTTAATGAAACAATTTTTACAACTGTACCTTTATTTGTGTTGCAAATGTATATATAGTATATTGAATTCTTTTTTTATTCTAAATATTTCAATATTTCTAATTCAAATAAATGTTCTTTTGAACTTTCCATAAAAATATTAAGCAGCACAACTGTTTTCAACATTGATAATATGATGATATTAAAAATGTTTCAGGATCAGGATGTTAGAATGATTTTTGAAGGATCATGTGACACTGAAGACTGGAGTAAATGCTGCTGAAAAATTAGCTTTGCATCACAGGAATAAATGTAATTTTTAAATTATATTAAAATAGCAAACAGTTATTTTAAATAGTAAAAATATTTAATAATTAATTCATTCATTCTTCTATTCATCCATACATCTCCACGTCATCTATCTCCTAAAATGTTTTCAGGAGAATAGTTGTAAAACCATTATAAAAACCATTATGTTTATGCATATTTTGTTTTTGACAAGATATTTTTTGTAAAATTGTTTCAAAATAGCCAAATGACAGCAATTTTCATTTTGAATATTTATCTGCGATACACTAAATGGGCTCTTTGATGTGAATTACAGCCGAACACACAAAAAATGACCTAGCTAGCCACAATAAGTATATTTAATTTCTTTAAACGACTGTTTGAAATTTTTCCCCTGCGAGGGTCTGACATATAAGCAGCACGACTAAGATTTTCTTCTCGTTTTGATCTTGCATACAGAGCAGTTAACTGACCTGTTTGTGACCTGCAGGTCTGAGTTATGGGAAGGAAGTAGATTGGAACGATACCTACGGGGAAGAGCAGCGGCTATGGCAACGCATGATTGACAACCCTGAGGTCCCGCAAGAGTGCACCCTGATGCTGCGATCCAGCATGGCCAAGAGGAAGACATAGAGAGAAAGAGGGAGTGTTTCCCTGGCAATACTCATCAAATCCGGTCACCTCTAGACACTTTAAAGTGTTCTTTGGCAGTACTCACACTACCCAGATTCTCATTCCAACAGGCATATGCACTAAATTCTCAAGACTAGTATATATACACACATATGCGCCTCTAAGGCCCTATTTACACCTGGTATTAAGATCCATCTTGACTGAGACAGATTGGCATTTATACCTGATGTTAACATATTTCTCAAATGTGTCTCTTGTGACCACTTGGGATCGGATTTCAAAGGAAAGAAACTCTGATTTTATTTCTGCATACATCTTTTATGTCAGTGCAGTACTGTATGTTGTTAAAGCACAAAAAAGGGAAAAAGGGAAGAGGAAAGTCTCTCCTAAATACATTTAAATTTTAATCTAAGCACAGGCATGAAGTTTAAAGCTGCTTTCACAATTATTTTAGTCGAGTACCTGTATTAAGCACCCTTCAAAAGTGTGTGCTTCAAAAGATGTTGATATCAGGCTTATTGAAGAAATGTTTTAATTGGATGGTTAATTTTAAAGCTACATGTAACTAGTTTTCTGCCGCAGTGGATGACGGGCAGGTGTCCTTCACTGGCCTGTCTTCATTTAGCACTGACAGCTTGTGATTGAACAGCTGAGATGAATCTCATACCAGGTGTAAATGGTGCGAAACACTACACTCCAACCCAGGTGTGATTATATTTTAAACCAAACGCTCGCTGGCCAGAACTGTGAATAGCACATGAAGACTATTTCAAAAGAGCACAGTGAACATGATCAACAATCAAAGGTCACATTTGTTCTGTAAGAACAAAGCACAAAAGCACTTCCTCCAAACACACACAAAAAAATAAATCCAATTTGCACAGATAGCACCTGCATATAACGCTTGCACACATGAGAACAATGTACTGGATGTGATCAGTCATTTCTATGAGCACATTTATATAGACATGCATAAAAGATGTTATGATAATCGTGTCAGATCTGTCACATACACGTAAATTTGGCTAAAGAGAGACTGATGCGGACTTAAATTTCATAGCTAGTTTTACCAGTTTCAATGTAAAAACAGAATTGTGGTGTAAAAAAAAGAAGAATATCTGAGGTCAGTGTGATTCATTACGTTGAACTAGATTTACAGTTCCTCCAAGAAATTCCAATGTTTCTGGTAAAATGATAGTTGTAAACCCAAATGTAGAGTAGATAAAGTGGGAAGATTACATTTCTATGAGACTTCTCACAATTCAGCATGCAAATATTAGTAGATTATTTAATCTGCCACTGATCTATCACACCCTACTCCAAAGGAAAAAAAAATGTTATATAATATAATTATAACCAAAAACTAAGACTAAAACTATCTATAAACATTGAATTTATAGCTGAAAAGAGAATAGAAATAGAAAAAAGGATCACCAAACACACATATTGCATAAGCACCATGCCTAGAGCCCCTATATTGAGTTTTGAGGCGAGTCTAATAGTTAATTCCTCAGTTGATCCTATTGAGCCGTCATGTCACTGTGAGGTCTCCATGAATAATGTGTGCACCCCCTTTATACCTAATACTTTTGTTAGCATAAGTCAAGTGAATAGACCTTATAGACAACTTACTATTTAATAAATTGAGAGATTTTGTGGCATGTATATGGCTCAATGTTTGACATCCAAGTGTTATCATGTCTAATATTGTCTGAAGCTGTTTGATTCACAGCATGTTTGGTGTATGTGTGCTGTTTCCACTCTCTCATCAGGAAGACAGTGTTTAGGACTGTTCTGTATTGTACTGTACTTTATCTTCTTCAGAAAGAGAATAAACTATTATTAAACAACTGTTGCCAATTCATTTCTCTTTTTTTTTTCTCTCGCCTTAATTATTATTTGCACTTTTCTATATTTCTCACTCTTTCTACATACACGCACACAAATATAGATATGTTTATATATTATTTGAAAGACGTCTTCTGCTCGCCATGGCTGAATTTATTTGATCAAAAATACAGTAAAAATGTGAAATATTATTTCAGTTTAAAATAACTTTTCTGTTTAGATTTTTTTTTTAATGTAATTTATTTCTTTGATGGCAAAGCTGAATTTTCAGCATCATTACTCCAGTCTTCAGTGTCACATGATCCTTCAGAAATCATTCTAATACGCCGATTTGTTTTTCTTTTTTTTCTTTTTTATCTCAACATTTTTCCTTTTACTATGTGACAAAAAGGTCACTTTATATACTTTGCCCTCTTTACTTATATATAAAGATATGTAAAAAAAATATCCACAGTGGTCTACAAGAGTCATGAAAATTTCCAGTTTTATAGTTTTTCACATGGCAACAAAATAGCTTCCACTGACTTACAAAAGCTTTTAAATATTAATAAACATAAATAAAAAATATACTTAATATATCTGTCAGACTCTGTTCCATGTTTTGTGTGTGTCCTGCTCCCCATGTGCCTTCCCATGCCCTTATTTGGTTAGTTTCCTGTTCCTGTCCTGATTAGTTTATTTCATTTGTCCCAGGTGTTTCCCTTGATGTTTCATTGCTCCCAGGTGTGTCTCGTCATCCCCTCCTCCTGTGTGTATTTAAAGTGTTCCCAGTCCCTAGTTCTCGGTCCGCTGTTGAACGTCTTCCTGTGTTCGTCTCCCTTGGTTCCTTGGTGCAAATAATGTCTTGTCAACATATTCTCGAGCGTCTCCTTGTCCCTCGTGTGTGTGCAACGTGACAATATCATTCTTATAAGAAATTTTAATAAAACCCTACACCAAAATACTTTCAATAATGTTAGCCTTCTCCCTTTTTTTTACCACTGACATTTATATGTCATTCCATACATAATAAATTGAAAACATATTTATCATAACTCTATTGTACTCAATTCAATTTGAGCATATTTATTTAATAAACCACGGAACCAAGATAAACATGACTGGCATTTTAAGAAAGCTGAGTCCCATGCTCTCAAATGTCAATCATCAAACAGGCCTTTATTGCATTAATATCGCTTTGACAGTATTTCTTAAGAAAAGTAGACCGTCCACTCTGACATAAATAGAAACACCAGACAAATAAAATATAGAGCATCATAAAAAAGACAAACAGAGACTCATATTTAGAGATGTGTGTGCATGTATGTATGTTTTCAGTATGTGATAAGATGTAGCAGCTCTATCCAGACTCTCTCTTGTAGTTTGGTTGGTAGCTTTATAACAGATGTGTAAATGTGTGTACTGTATATACATCTAGCAGCTCTGTCCAGCCTCTTTCTGTAGTATGGCCTCCTCAGTGCGGAGGGGAAACGTGTCAGTGGTGGTAAAGATCTCTGCTGCTGTGATGGGGAAAGTGTAGCGCTGCTTATCCACTCCCTGTTTGTCCAGCAGCACCATGCTAAATGAGTTTTGAGACAGCTGCAGCAGCAACCTGCCCCACACAAACAAAACACACTGTTTACTATTGGGATAAATTCACTACAAGTTAAAATACAAAGTAGTGTTGTATATCATTGTAAGTATTATCAGGGCCGTCCTTTAGGCCGTGCAACTGGTGTGGTCGCACCGGGCCCCACGCTTTGAGGGGGGCCCCGCTCCCTACCGCCCCGCGTCAGCTAAGGACGGCCCTGAGTATTATCATTGTAAGTGTTGTTAGTGACTGAAATATAGTAATGAAGTACCTGAGTTGTAGAGCCAGTCCTGGAGGGATGAGTCTGTGTCTGATGCGGCCGATCTGAGCTGGATAAACACCCACCAACTCAATCACAGTCACATGTCTCAAGTCCAGACCACACTGGGCATGCTGAACCACACACACACACACACAATACAGATCATTCCATTTTAGTTGCTTATATATGTACTGTATAATCTTACAAAGTATTGTAACATCATTCATCTCTCTCTCTCTCTCTATTTATATAACAGATGAATCTTACAATCATTTCTATATTAAAATATAATCGTAATCTTAATATTACAGTGGTGGCCAAAATGATTAGAACACCAGCTAAAAAATGGTTTTAAATCAGTTATTTCTATCTTTTGCTGTAGTGTGTCAGTAGGAAATATCAGTTTACATTTCCAAACATTCATTTTGCCATTAATTGTAATAATCCAGTGAGATTTTTGTTTGCACAAGGAGTCTGCCAACAGCCAGTGCTCCAAACAGAGATCTGATCTGATCATCATCCAGTCTGTCTGAGATTACATGAAGAAACAGAACAAACTGAGACAGACTAAATCCAGAAGAACTGTGGCAACATCTCCGAGATGCTTTAAGAGACCTACCTGCAAAGCTACAGTACTGTTAAAAGTTTTAGGCACCTGTGTAAAAATGCTGTAAAATGAGGATGCTGTAAAAATAATGTCATAAATAGATTTCCTTTATCAATCAACTTCTATTAACTAAATTAAATCAACATTTGGTGCATTTAAAGCAGCTTTTGCCCTAGGTGCACTTGCACATAGTTTTTCAGGTAGCTTTGCAGGTAGGTCACTTGAAGCATCTTGGAGACGTTGCCAAAAAAGTATATTTACTGACAGACTACAGCAAAAGATAAAAATAATTGACTTAAAACCCTTTTTTAACTAGTGAAAATACTAGTGTTCTAATAATTTTGGCCACCACTGTATAATTATATGAAATTATAATTTATAAATACTTAATAAAATGTGTTCTCCCCATTTGGTCATGTTTGATCTCGTTTAGGGTCAAATTATTGCCTATTGCCAAACTATTGCAGGTCACTATTGCCATTGGTGACATCTCAATGGAGATGTTGCCACAGTTCTTCTGGATTTAGTCTGTCTCAGTTTGACAGACAGACAACAGATAGACAGATAGATAGATAGATAGCACACACACAAATAATATATACAGAATAAAAAGGCAGATATTGATCTTGTACCTGTAAATTGGTCATCTGGAATCTGTAGTAGTGATTGGCAGCTGAGGGGGCAGAGATGATCAGAACGCGGCGTTTCTCATAGAACTGGTCCAGTAATGCAGCAGCAGATCGCACACCAACATTAATATTCATGGCTTTTAATAAAACAAATGATTATGATGTTATTCACCAGAGGGCAGGACAGGAAGAGCAAGATCATGAATTTTACATGAATTCTGAGGTTTAATCTCAGAAGAATAACATAAATAATTCTGTCATGATAATTCTGCCATCATTTATTCTAACAATCTGCCTCCAATATTAAATTTGAATATTTTACCTGAATCAGCAGCATAATTCTTTCAGGAATGCTATGTAATCTTACATATAAAGAGGTATAATGTATAATGCAAGGAATTCCTCTAAGCCAATTGCAGGTGTTTGTGAGGTGTTAATGTGTTTTTTTCCGTACGAGCACAGGAAGTCTCCAGGCCAGACCACTCCATGTTAAACTGGCAGACTCTGGCAGCGCTGCCCCTGAGCTCGTAGCCGCCCAGACAGCGGAATTCACACGTGGCCCCGTAATTATCACCAGCACTGTCACATTTCATCCAGCCGTTGTCAGGGACAGAGAGAGGAGTACAGCGACGCACTGCAACATGCACACAACACACATGTTGTGTGTCAGTGCCAGCATATTATGCAGTGTTCTGCAACTAAATAAACTAATGACATTTTTCAGTAATGTTAGAGTAGTTTACCTGTTTTCAAAATTATTTAGCTTTTTCAGTTGCCTACATTATATAATCTGATAGCTACACTATTGCTCAAAATTTTGGACGATTTTTTTGAAAGAACTTTACATTCATTTAGCAAGGATGCATAAAATTGACACATTACAGTAACAGTAAATATATTTATAATGTTACAAAAGATTTCCATTTCAAATAAATGATGCTCTCTTGAACTGTCTATACTTCAAAGAGTCTTGAAAATAATTTATCACAGTTTCCATTAAAATATTAAGCCGCTTAACTGTTTTCAAAATTGATAAAAAGAAGAAACATTTTTTGAGCAGCAAATCAGCATATCGGAAAACATTTCTGAAAAATCATGTGACACACAAGGCTGGAGTAATGACTGCTAAAAATTCAGCTCTGCCATCACAAGAATAAATTACATTTTCAAATATATTAAAATAGAAACAGTTGTTTTAAAGTGTAATATTTCAAAACATTACTGTTCAACTCAAACCAAGTGAAATAAAAGTGAGCATAAGAGACTTAACAAAAAGCATTAACAAATCTTACCGACCACAAATATTTGAACAGTAGTGTATATTTAAATAGATATTGCCAAATTTCAAAAGCTTCAGAGGTTTTGTAGCTAACATTTCTTAGATGCTCATAGTTTAGCTAAGCACTTTTAAAGAACTGCTTGACTGCATTTTAACTTCTTAAAACATGAGTAACTGGTAGCTTAGAAAGCTAGTTTCAAAAGAACTCACCTCTCACTCGAACATTGAACCTGCAGGTCGCCTTGTTCTCAGCACGGTCAAACACAGTGTATGATAATTTATGATTCCCTTCTGGAAAGTGTGAGCCTGATGGCTTTCCTTCAAGTATAACACTACAACACAAATAAACAGTCTCTTTCTCACAACAACAGTCTGGATTAGATTTATTAGACTGATTAGATTTCAATGTGAATTCAACTAGAAATGACTCAATTCTCAGTTGTGGCATTAAGCGGTCAAATATTTTAGCATAAAGATCTGAATTTGCCCATTGCCATGGTTACTCTCATATATGTTGAGGATAAAACTGCTCCACTGACTCTGTCAGGATGCCGTCTGCTGTGTCTTTGCCCTCTGGTGTGTCCCAAGTCACTTTGGCAGTGAGTTTTCCTGGTTCAGCGGTCTTCTCCTTTATATTAGGACACTTAATAACTGGGGGATCCACATCTGAAACAGAAAACACCTTTAATGCCTAAATACTATGTCATGGATCCATATCTGTAAATAAAGAATAATGAGTGCTCAATGACTATTTAACCCACCCACGCACACACTGTTGCCGCCGCTCCATGTTCTGCTGCTTTGGCAGGTGGCGCTGTGGTCTCCTCGAAGCGTGTATCCTGGTGAGCAAAAAAACTGGCAGCGGGAATTGAAGTACGATCCGTCTGAACACTTATAACCTCCGTTAGATGGCATGGCCAGTTTAGGGCAGCGGACCTCTGTAAACATAATTCATGCCCCGGTGAAAATTGATTATCAATGGACAATCACTGCTGTCAATCCAAATCAAGCCATGTGTCATACAGCTGCTGATCGACATGTGGCTGGTTGTGAGTAGTGCTAAATTGTGTCTTGAGATGCCTTCAGGTTTGAGGATCCAACTGTGACCCTTAATAATCATTTGAGGAATTAATAAATTAAGAAATAAAAAACAAAAATCAATTGAGAATCAGTAAATTAATTGATAAAAATCAATAAAGCAATCAAACTTTCAGCACATGGGTAAACAAATTAATGAAACTGCAATTTGCTAATCAGCATAATCAATAATAAAAATGTATATAATAAAGCAAATTTGAAAAATAATTGTAAGTTTACCAATTACTAATATAGAAAAATACACTACTGTTCAAATGTTTGGGGTCTTTTTAAGTATTTTTAATTTTTTTAATAAAATAATACTTTTATTCAACAAGAACGCATTAAACTGATCAACAGTGAGAGTAAGGAAATTTCAAATAATTGTATTCATTTGAATTTTCTGTTCATCAAAGAATCCAGAAAATTCATCAAAGAATCAGTTTCCGACAAAAATATTATGCAACAATAGTTAGAAAAGTTTCTTGAGCACCAAATCAGCATATTAGAATGATTTCTCAAGGATCATGTGACACTGAAGACTGGTGAAGATGCTGAAAATTTGTTTTTACCATCAAAAGAATAAATTACATTTGAAAATATATTAACAGAAAACTGTTATTTTAAATTAAATTATTTTAAATTCACAATATTACTGTTTTTACAGTATATTAATCAAATAAATACAGCATTGGTGAGCATTAGAGACTTATTTTTAAAACATTCAAATATGTTACCAAGCCCTTTTAATGTACTTTTAAATGGTAGTGTAAATGAACAAACAATAAAAAGTAAATAAAAATAAATAAATGTGTGATTATGTAATGTTTGCAAAATGACTGCAATAAAATATAGAACTGAATATGCACTAATTCATCTTAATCATTGAAGGGAGTCAGCATTCATATGCAATATGATCTTATAACTGAGTTATGTGATTGTCAACGTCAGACCTCTGCAAGCATAGTTTCCTGACCACTGTTTGCTGGCCATACAGAGGATCTCGCTGCTGCCGTGCATCTCGTAGCCCGTCTTACAGCGGATCTTGCAGCGAGTTCCCAGAACATTCTTATAACGTTCTCCGCGAGGTGTCTGGCAGCTGACGTGCCCATGTTTGATTTTCACTGGAGCACACCATGGAACGCCTAGAAAGAGACACACGTTATCACACACGTACGCAAATACACTGAAGAAAGACACTGAGTCATACCAAAACACACATAAAACACAATCTTATAAACTTACCTTGATAACTTGCATCATCCAGACATGCATGGAGAAACATGAACACAGATAAAGTAGCACAGCCACAGAAGAAGAGGAAGCAATCAGAGGCCTGAGGCCTAAGCAGGCAGTCAGAGATGTAGTGTACTCTGTGTTGAAAATGAATGTGTTCTGACAGCAGCGCTCATGTGTTATGATGTGGTAAGAGTGCTTTACTGAGAGAAGATGGGTTTAAGTTCTGTGTAATGGGTTTTTGAGATCAATATGTGCATTTAATGTAGTATGTCCTTGCGTGTGTTCACCTGTGTATCGCACATCTTCATCATCAGTGTATGGCCAGTATCCAGAGCCTGCAAAACAGTTTAGGACAGCAAAAGCGAGAAAGAGTTGGCATTACCGCAGAATTTCAGATTCAGCTCAGCTAGAATCATTTGTATTGTGAGTGGATGTATTAGAACAAAGCAAACCACAGTTTGGTTTTTGTTGTAATATCTTGTTGTATTATTTTTTAGTTCAGTTTGCTAACATATGGAAACCTCAGAATAAAAATGTGTAATTGTATACACTACCATTCAAAAGTCTGTTCAAGAGTTCAAGAGAACTGTTTTCAGGATTGATAATAATAAGAAATGTTATTTGAACACCAAATCAGCATATTAGAATGATCTGTGAAGGATCACATGACACTGAAGACTGGATGCTGAAAATTCAGCTTTCCATCCCAGGAATAAATTACATTTTAAATAGAAAAGAGTTCATTTAAAATGTAATACTATTTTACGATATTAATATATTTTTAGTAATATTTTTTAATTTTTCTTTTTATATATTAAAATATTTCCTTTAATCTTACCGACCCCTATTTGTATTTATTTATCATTTTGTAACTTTATATCTTACTTTTTTTTTTTTTTTTACTTTATCTTTAGCAGTGTGACCTTTTTAACTTTATAAATGTGAGTGTATTTCCTTTTCCAAACTTTCTTGCAATTATATTTGTATTATTATTTTATTTTATTTTTTTTTTACTCTGAGGCTTACATCGCTAACATCTGAAATCTGGGTTTGTTGCATTTATGGCATGGCATGAAATACAACAATGACCCCTGCAGGTAATGTAATGAATTACAGTGTGTCACATGGCGATGCAGTGAAAATGGCAGCCACATAAAATAACATGTAACACTATATTAGGATAACATGCTTTGCATGGAAGGACTAGATGGAATAGATATTGGCATGGCTTCATTCAGAGGTCAGACTAGTAGCTGCTAATTTTACATTGCTTATTTACTTTGAATGTCATGACAGAAGCTCTTTTACAACAGTCAACGTGTAATTTCAACTTCCATCAACCATGCTGCAGAAAATTAATGTTCTCCAACAGAAATAGGTTTCGGTGTTCTATTCCATCTAATTCTGTGACATGTACTTACTGCAATCTGAAAGTAAGTGATCCAGAAACTTAAAACAAGGCCAGCTTCAAAAAACATGGAAAACTCTATTACCCACAGATCGCCCTCTTAGAAAAAACAAGAGCCTGCATTCAGTGCATATAAATTGATGCTGATTCGCTTTTTTATTCCCTCTAGTTCTGTTCTTTTGTCTCTTGTGTGTGTGTAAGTGTGTGGATGGCAGATCACACAGCAAGTTAGATCAAAGCTCCCTCCGATGCAGTAACAAGAACTCAAGAGACTCAGCACACACACACACACACACACACACACACACACACACAATGTTAATGCAGAGCTAGAGGCGAATCATGACAGGACCACAGTTTTCCAACTTCTATCATGGAAAACACTCCACGGGGATCATGTGTGTAGGTGGTGTGTTTGCTCCATTTGGCAGATAAGTTTTCCTGTTCCATTCTGTTAAGCTCAGGCTCAGCAGAACGTTGTGTAACCCAGAATACTCATTGACTTGGCTCAGTTTCTCTCTCTCTCTCTCTCTCTCACACACACACACACACACGTATAAATAGGGAGTTTCCACTTAAGAAAACTTTATGGTAACTAAACCATATAGCTTCTGCAGCACCTACTGTTTTACACCAGTCCCGAGGATCACTAAAGATTTCACAACTTCTGCAATGTTTAGCTTAAAAACGGCTCACTCTTGGATGGACGTTCTGCAGTCATTAGTCATCAGAAAGTAAGATCCCTTAGGCTCCCTATGTTCAGTGTCTGCAACAGTTCCAGCCTCACATATTCATGACTCCTATGTGTATAGGATCCTACAGTCACGTACAGACTAATTATGTTCATATCCAACTATCAGTCACCGCACAGTGGCCTATCAATCGTCCAGAACACCTTAGCACAATAACAGTTCTCTAGCAAACGTCCAGATCTATTAAAGCTGTCTTGATGAACTTTCCTATTGTTTTACATCAATGTTTAAATAAAGCCACAACAACAGGGTCAAATTCTAAACTTATGATCTTTTTTCTCTCATATGCAACAAGCTAGCTCACTTAAAATATTTTTGTAAATTAGAGCTACTGATTTATCACGTTAGTCAAAACAATTAGTTCAGACAGTTTGAATAATTCACGTTTGAGTATGTGGGTATTTTACAACTACATAAACGCACATGCAATTCACTGATATTAGTTCTCAAGTCAGGACAGTGTCTTAATCTTGTAACGTGTTCATGTTTTAGCCAGCATGAGTCTGTGTTTGTGTTCACAAGGCCATAAAATACACAAACACAAATAGCCACCCAGTCTTTGTGAATAAACAATGTACAGCATTTGAGGTAATTCACCGAAATGTTGTAAAACGTCATTTATTTTACTGACGTTTACTTTACACATGCAAATAAAGCCAATATGTGAGTCTGATGATCTGTTGTACTCGTAAATTGGACCTCCAGTGCATTTACAAATTGACATCTGGACCACAACCACAACCTAAAACCCAATGACATGAGCCACAAGCTCACAGTCAACATTTTACTGTCGTATTTCCAGTCGTGATTAACTCTAACGGTCCTCGAAATGAAGATGAATTGGTAATTTAGCAATTAGTTCACACAACCACAACACATGCATCTCTGCAGCTTCTTGAATTCTGTTTCCAGCAGCACAGGAAGTTCACGTGTCTGAGCGAGTCCAAGCAAGGCTCTTTGCTTTTTTAATGAATTCTCTAAACAAAAAAATCTTGGACAGAGAAACCAAAGGTTTGAAGGGATTTATTCTGCTTCTGCTGGAATATAAACAATGTTTTCTGGAAGCAAAGTGTACTTTTTGTTCTTGCTAATATACACAAAACACTCCAAAACGAGCCCCCTTACCAGCCTGATACAAACATAAACCAGATTAAAATGCTACAAACACCTCCGTGTTGATTTTAAGATTTTGCTCTTTGTTTTTAAAGCTTTACATGGTTGTGCTCCCCAGTATATTTGTAATCTCCTCATTCCGCATTCCACCTCTAGATCTCTTCGGTCATCTAGTCAATTTCTTCTCTTAATCCCTCGTTCACATTTTAAAACTTTTGCCGTGGCAGCTGCTAGGCTCTGGAACAGTCTTCCCCTCCACATAAGATCTTCCCTTCTATTTCTATGTTTAAATCCTCTTTGAAAACCCATTTTTATTCTGTATGTTTTAATTCTGTTTGAGGGTGTAAAATTGTATTTGTCCCTTTGTTTGTCTTGATTGGGTATGTTTTTTTACTTTGTTTTATATTTGTTGTACAGCACTTTGTTTGCAACTCCTGTTGTTTTTAAATGTGCTTTATAAATAAATAAACTAAACTAAATTAAAAGATCTTATGAGTTAGCTGAATATGTGACATGAGGCTGCATACACATCAGGCATCAAGCAGCCATATCTGGCAATGGAAATGTGGACATAGCCTCCAGCTCTGAACACAAAAATAAGTTTTTCCCCCTAAAATGTGAAAAATATCAAAACATCAGAGTCATATTTCCAAAAATCTGATCCAGACCCCATGCTAACTGAAGATGAAAAAATAAAAATCATTCTGGCAGAGGTAGACATAGCTATGTAGCAGTGTGACAAAGCCTGGGGGACAGCACAACGCCAGCATATTAACATGCCTGATGATTTATTACTAGTTGATCCAGATTTTGCATGCAGAATTTCTGTAATGTAAATCCAATGTCACTCTATCAAATTTTGATGATTAATATTTCATTCTGTTGACTTGAGACTTAAGTAAGCAATTTATTTGAGATGCGAGATTTGACTTGGCCTCCAAATGACTCAACAACACAATCAAGAAGAAATATTATCCTCTTAAGTAGGCACTTAAAAATTATTATATGTACAGTCCCTATCTTGCTAACTTAGAGGATAATGAGGAAACTGATAATTTATGAATGTGTAAGGTCTTAAAGATCAGAATTATCTAAATGAGAGGTTAATTAATATACTGTTAATTTTAAATGTGCATGGTATTAAAGATTAAAATGATCTAAATTATTCAAATATCATATACTCTCAATGAATGAGAAATATATATAGTATATAGCTATAAGATTGGACATGTCTGCTTCTTTGGAAATATTGCAAATTCTGACAGTCATCCCAGCGCTTTGTTGAGACACACTGCTCACCCACTTCCAGAAGACGTTACATTATTTATGTCATTAATCACAGACTCTTTAAAGACGATGCATTCAAAAGATGTGTCAGACTCAACAGTATTGAGCAGATCGTCCGGGAGCGCAGTGTCCTAGTGGTGACAAGTCATCAGTGCCTTTCATATGAAAGAGTTCAGTGTATTTTCCCTGGATTAAGGGAATTTACCCCCCCACCCCCCACCCCAAACAGCCCCAAAAGCGTCCACGTAAACACTCTGAGCTCTGTTGTAATGTAGCCTACTGTGCCTAATACAGGAAAGCTAGCAGAAAGAGCATGGGAAAACTCATAGACGCACAAACACTTTATTCATTCTGGTGTTTGCTTAACTCTGCATTAGTTTAATCAGTCTTGCTCAACACATTTTGACTTATCAAAGCTCACAGCGCGGGACTCAACAGGAACCGTTTGGATGGGTCTCTTACCGTCATACGCGAAACTCCCGGACAGCTGAAGTCCCACTATCATACACACACACATCCAGTTGTCCATCTTTAGGAAGTCCAGGAGCTGCTGGGACACCTCGGGTGCATTCCTAGGCGAGAATCAAGAGCATAAGCCCGATCCCGCCTCCTCTCCAGAAATACGAGAGCTCTTCATCCAGCGCGAGCGTGCGCACAGAGCGGCCAGTGGACAGTTGGCTCTACATGAATAAACTGTGTATGGCACTGTTATGAGTGTTTATTACAGCGACACCAAAAAGTAAGCTAAAAGTGGGACACTTAATTCACAGCTAAATTGCCTTTTTATTATTCATGATTTATTTTTGGAAATCAATTCAGAATTCTTCTTGTAGGAGTTTTTTGGTTCAAATTATGACAGAAATTCCATCAGGATTTCTTTAGAATTTGAGATTTAGGTAGAGTGTAATCGTTTAATCCATGTAAGAGCCTTATAGGCCTACAGCTAAACACCTCAAAATCCAGAGTGAGAGGACATTGTAGGCCTACTTCATTTCTTCACTAAAGAAACCAACACACTTTTTCTTTTCTTTAGCAACAGCTCTTGAGAGCAAAATCTTATTAACTTTACAGTTAAATCATAGTTTGTAGGTGCGTGACTGTCTGTTCTCTTGCTCTTTTAAATTGCAGCAATCATTTACAGTAAGTCTGGTATGCTGTTAATGACAGACCAGGTCTTGGAAAAGGAATGTCAATAGAACAGTAACAAAAAATGTTCACCAAAGCAGTGGTTTATTACTTTGTGTACACAGAAATAAATACTTCACGCATTTGCGCTTGAAAATTAACATTCATATAAACACTATGACAATATATAACTGAATATGATTGGAATAATTTCAGTCAAGGCACTTGATATTCAAGAATCCCCATAAAGACATAAGTAACAACCAGCCCTTTAAAGGATGTATATTATACTAAATCAGAATACAATACGTTAACTTCAACATCCTCAACCACATTTTGTGTTTCCCTGTTTAAAGAACTGATCCACAACACTTTTCAAATGTCAAGGCCTGTGAACTCTCCATATACAGGCAGATGTTCAGGGTGGTCTCTGTGTTTGTAGTGCGCTGCACACTTTGGGATCATTTAAGGTTAAGATACTGTGGTAGGACATTGTTCCAGAACTGAGGGTCCTGAGCACCACTATCTGTTTGCCCTTTAACATTCTGTTGATGTCTTTGTCTAGTGTTCTGTCTGTCTCTCTGTGCATTTGTCTGTCTGCGCAGAGGTAACGCATCTGGTTTGGCTCTCTGCTTTGGTACTTTTTTGTTTTTTTCTTCCTCTTCCTCTTCCTCCTCACATTCTTGTTCTTCCCCTTCCTCCTCCTCTTCCTCACCCTCTTCTTCCTGTTCTTCTTCCTCATCGCTTCCATGTTTATCTTTTTTATTATTCTTTTCTTTATGCTCTGTTTCTTCTTCCTCCTCTTCCTCTTCATCACCTTCACTCTGTTCTTCTTCCTCTTCACTAGTTTCTATTTTTATATTCTTTTCTTTCTGCTCTATTTCCTCCTCCTCCTCCTCCTCACTCTCTTCTTCCTGTTCTTCTTCCTCTTGACTAGATTCTCTCTGTTTCCTCCTGTTTACCTCTGTTTTTATATTCTTTTCTTCCTGCTCAGTTTCTTCCTCCTCTTCTTCACTCTCTTCTTCCTCTTCCTCTTCACTAGTTTCTCTCGGTTTCCTCCCGTTTTTCTCTGTTTTCATATTCTTTTCTTCCTGCTCAGATTCTTCCTCCTCTTCCTCACTCTCTTCTTCCTCTTCCTCTTCACTAGTTTCTCTCGGTTTCCTCCCGTTTTTCTCTGTTTTCATATTCTTTTCTTCCTGCTCAGATTCTTCCTCCTCTTCCTCACTCTCTTCTTCCTCTTCCTCTTCACTAGTTTCTCTCGGTTTCCTCCTGTTTTTCTCTGTTTTTATATTGTTTTCTTCCTGCTCAGATTCTTCCTCCTCTTCCTCACTCTCTTCGTCCTCTTCCTCTTCACTAGTTTCTCTCAGTTTCCTCCTGTTTTTCTCTGTTTTTATATTATTTTCTTCCTGCTCAGTTTCTTCCTCCTCTTCCTCACTCTCTTCTTCCTCTTCCTCCTCACTAGTTTCTCTCTGTTTCCTTCTGTTTTTCTTTGTTTTTATATTCTTATTTTTCTGCTCTGTTTCTTCCTCCTCCTCTTCTTCTACTTCTTCACCTCCCTCCTCTTCTTCTTCATTAGTTTCTCTCTGTTTCCTCTGACTTCTCTCTGTTGTTTTATTCTCTTCATTCTGGTCTATTTCTTTGTCTTCTGCTTCTTCCTCATGTCCACTTTCTTCCTCATTATTTTCTTCCTCCATGTCATTCAGTTTGTCTGTCTCATCATCTTCATCTCCTCTTTCTGTTTCCCGTGTCTCTAAAATGTAAAGATTCTCTTCTTCTCTAAACTTCTCTTCAGCTGTATCCATTTCCCCTTCTTTTTTGTCCTCTTCTTTTTCTCCGTCTTCTTCCTCAATCTGTTCTTTCCCTTCTTGTTTTTCTCTGTCTTCATCTCCATCTGTCTCTGACATTTTTTCCTCATCTTCAGCTTCCACCTCATTCTGTCGCTCTTCTCTTTCTCTCACACTCTCCTCTTCTTCACTCTTGTTTGTGACCCCATCTTTCTTGTCTTTCAGTTCTTCATTATTTTCCTCTTCATCCACCCCCTCTTCCTCTTCCTCTTCTTTTGCCTGATCTCTGCTTTCCTCCTCCTCTTCATGATCACTCTCTTCTTCTTGATTTTCCTCCTCATCTTCATTTCCTACCTCATCCTCTTCTTCGCTCTCTTCTTCCCCCTTTTCTTCTTGTTCTCCCTCTCCTTCCACTTTCTCATTCTCTTCCTCTTCCTCACTCTCATCCTTTTCTTCACTCTCTCCTTTCTCTTCATCTGACCTCTCATTCTTTATATCATTGCCGCTTTCAGATTGTTCATCAGTTTTCTCCTCATTACTGCTCTCTCCTTCCTGCTCCTGCTCTGCATCTGTTTTCTCCTCGTCTTCCACCTCTCTCTCACTCCCCTCATCCCAGCTCTCCCTCTCCTCTTCCTTGTCTTCACCAGCACTCTCGTCATCTTCTTCCTCCTTCTCATCAGTTTCTCCTTCCTCACTCTCCTCTTTCTCTTGTCCCTCACTCTTCTCTCCTTCTTCTCTTTCAGTCTCATCTCCACTTTCTTCCCCTTTACTCATCTCTCCCTCACTTTTGCTGCTCTGTCCGCTATTGCTGTCATCCTCTTCCTCTCTGGCTGCCTCACTTCCCTCTTCTTCTGCCTCCTCTTCTTCATTTTCCTCCTCTCCCTGTTGAGCACTCTCTCCTCTACCTTCATGATTCTTACTCTCTCTTTCTTCTTCATCTTCAACAGCACTGTTCTCCTCTTCCTGCCCAACCTCCTGAAGTTCATCTTCTTCCTCAGCGAGTCTTTCTTTTTCACCTCCCTCTTCCTTTCTCTCTGTCTCACTATACTTCACATGTTCCTCTTCCTCTATTTTTCCATCACCACTCACCCACATTTCGTTTTCATTTGAAACTAGCATATTTTGTTCATCTTGTGCACTCTGCTGTCTGATTATGCTGTCATCCCTTTCCTTAATAACTGATACAACCTGAACTGTGCTGTCCTGGTCCACTTCCTGTTCTAGCAGGATATTGCTTCCTGATGTTTCCTTGGACATTGATGCATGTGAGGACATTTCAATACTTGGTTCTGGTTGGGTTTCAGAAAGAACTTTGGCTGCTTTTATCAGTAGTGGTGCAGCACTTGCTATAGCCATGGCTGGTAGTGATGAAACTACACTACCCATAATGCTCTGCTCAGCCTGTGGCTTCCTGTCTGGCTCTTTAGGTTCAACTGTTTTTCTGGCAAATTTATTTTCTTTTAGTGGTGACTGCTTGTGTTGTGGTGATGAACTTGATGTACATAATAATTTACCAGATGATGATTCGGCTTCTTTGGTGGCAGAAGATTTATTGGTTGCTGATTGGTTTTTGGACCATAAACTGGAAAATAAGTGGCCTCTTTCTGGAGCTAAGCTTTTAATAGATGGAAATTCATGCTTCTGTTCAGTAAGCACTTTATCAGTGGGCGAGTGCAAATTGGAAGCTGATTGGCTTTTTTCTGCAGTTCCTCCTGATTTTTGGTTCTTTATTGGGGGAAATGATATATCAGAGTTCTGAGGTATTTTACTATAATTTTCCCTTTTGATTTCTATTTTTTCTTGTGCTGGCATTGCATGTTTAAGCTGGAAGTTTGAGTTCTTAGACTCCACGGGTTTTCCCTTTTTTGCTTTAGATATTTGTGTGGGTATAGAAACTGATAGAGGACTGGGTGTTGGTGATATCGGGGCTCTTTCCACATCTGATCTCTTCTTTTTTGCTTTCTTTGGTGTAAGTTCACTTGGGCTTTCTTCTGTGTCAACATCATTCTTTTCTTTTCCTTTTTTTGGGGTGCTTTGCATTTTAGCTGGAATCTTGACTGGTGTTAAGTTTCCCTGTTCTTGTGTGTTGATCAGTGTTGATCTGACCTCTTGAGCATTTCCAAGAGATGGCTTGATGCCTCTTTGAGCATCTGCCTGAGGTGTTGATTCAACTTTGCTAACTTCTATGGCGCCGGAGGGCACGTTTTGAACCTTGACTGGCGACTTGACCCTTTTTGTAGTTCCTACTGGAATACCCATCTCTTTGATTTTGGAAGATTTCACCTCTTGAACTTTTGTGGGCGTTGTTCTAACTTGTTCAACTTCCTGAACTGGAGAACTTCTGGAGAAAGTCTTTTGAATTTCAATTGGACTTGATTTGGTCTTCCTCTCCATCTCAGCAAGAGCAGTGACCTCTTGACCTCTGGAATCTGCGTGTTGAACTTTACTATATTTGTCTGCTTTTGAAATGTTGTCCCTTGGATCAATATTAGTACTGCATGTTTCACTGCTTCCCTCCTTTTCCTTATCTGACATTCTATCTGAAGATAATCTGACCTCTACTGCTTGACTTTTAGATTTATTATTTGTACTCTTGATAGTTTTCTTGTATGTTTTGGATTGCATTTTGCTTCGTGATGCTGTAACAGAAGAATGTTCCTCCGCCATGGCAGGGTTCTTTGGATCTCCGGACCTGGGCTTCTTGTTTTTTAGGTTGCTTGATGGTGGAGATTCTGTCACTGATGAATGAGAAACAGAACTAGCCTGTACTTTGGTGGGTGGAACCTGTTGAGGTATATTCTCCACCATCCCAGAATGCTTATTCTCTTCATGTGTCTGTCAAATCAAACATTACACCCTTTAATTATACAATATACATTAAACTCAATTATACATATTATAAATAGTTTTTCAAAAATTAATTTTTTCATCTTGAGCACAGTGACAGCTTTTGTGCACCTTGTCCGATATGCTGTTTTCAGATGTTCCAACACTATGGCAGTCCTCTTCATTCTTTGTGATCCGTGTGACTGTATTAACAAGAAAGACAGCTGGTCATTACTGACAATCATGTTTTTTACTGGTGTTTTGGGTCATTTACAGCTATATTTAGTGAATACATAATTGCGGTAAGTGATATATGAATCATGGATAGCTAATAAATGGATAAAGAGAGGTCTTGGGAGAACATACAAAATTGGAAAATAAGAAAATATTTACATGGCGTTGTCCTGGCAGGCAGTGTGATTGAGGTAGAAGCAGATTCGACAAAGCCTTCAGTTCTGAAGCGTTTAGGAGTGTCTGTCGGAGATCTGGGTTGTAAGATGTTGCCTGTCAGGGCTAGTGCAGTAAAGCTAGTTGTAGGAGGAGGAAGATTGCAAAATTCTGGGCCAAACTGTGCAGATGAGCTCTCCTGAAACGCACACACACACAAAACATATTTTCACACTCTCATTAGTTTATTTTCTATTCAGAATGTCACATACAATTATATAATATTTTCATACTTTTGCACATATAATTTAATAATTTAAATATACAGCTTGACTTGAAATAACACAAAGTGTTCTGTATTTACCTTGATGTTTCTTTGTTTTCATTACCCATCACATGTCTCATATTTCATCATGCTCCTTGGTAAAGTAGTACACTAACTATATGAAAATAACTTTATTTTCAACTTTATATCTATATATTATATATTTTAACTTTAATATATATACACATCATTTTCACACAATAAAATATTACATTTATGTTATTTCACTCTTTAGATGATCATACTTTTAAAATGATGAATATTTTACAATAATATAATTTTATAATAATTTATTTTTATGTGACTATTTTTATGTATTTTTATGATGGATTTTTCTTATTTTAAGATTGAAAATCTAGGTCAGGAAAAGGATAAAAGAATAAAATATATTCATGAATGGCATAGAAATAAGTTTCCAAGCCAGTTTTAATGTGACCCTCATATAACAGAGAAAGTGTAGAGATCTGTTATTTTTTGTTTAAAAAAAAAATCAACCCGTTACATGCTCAAAGCTAAAGAAATGCCCTGTGACGAGTGGGGGCGGAGCCGAGAGCCGTGGGAATGGAGCGAGGCCGGTGGAGTAATTGATAATGAGCGACACCTGCACCACTCACCGGTCTCGAGTCCCACGGAGGAGCTCCGGAAGTATAAAAGGAGGAGTGACGACAGTGAGACTCGAGACCGGTGAGTGGTGCAGGTGTCACTCATCAATTACTCCACCGGGCCCTCTCACCGGTCTCGAGTCCCACGGAGGAGCTCCGGAAGTATAAAAGGAGGAGTGACGACAGTGAGACTCGAGACCGGTGAGTGGTGCAGGTGTCGCTCATTATCAATTACTCCACCGGCCTCGCTCCATTCCCACGGCTCTCGGCCCCGCCCCCACTCGTCACACACCCTTATACACCTCCCTTTTGCAGTGTATAGATGGCCATAGAACCTACATAGAACACAAGAAGTCTAACACCTAACTTGTTTAACTCAAGTGGTCAGTTTCTTACCTTCTGTCTTCGTCTGGCACGTGATGATAGGCTCCAGCGGTGAGAAGTTGGAAGAGATGAGGGGAGAAAGGTGGGTTGCGAGACTAGAGCAGGTGCTGGGTCAGGAATATGCTCTAAAGGTTGCCCCTGTAACATTGAGGTGTAACACCTGTCCAGGTAAGAGTAGGTAACATCTTCATCCTCTAAACATACTTCTTCACTTTCCTGTTGCCGTGGCCGTGTGAACACTAGCATGTGACTGGAACCACATGCCACCTACAGCACAAATGCACAAATATAATAAACACAGCACTTAGTAACTACAAAAATACACCGTTTCATGTGATATTTCCTTAGATCAACATACATAGGAAAACATTAACATGATAAGGAAGTATCAGAGAACTTACAGTCATGACAGAGTAATCAAAGAACCTCTGGCATACAGTTGGACTGAACTGATTGGTGAAGTTCTCATCTCCAAGGCCCAACTTCCCATGACGGCCATCTCCAAATGTGTAGAGAAGACCACTGTCTTAAGCAAAAAACAGAGAATGTGTGCCTTTAAATACTATATAACTATATAATCCATAAATGTGTATATATAACCTATATAAATTATATGTTCATTTTTTTGAAACTGTTAAATGTGAACTAAAATAATGGAATGTGTATGAAATGACTACAAAAGGAGGAAAGGTGACGAAAGGAGGAGCTGGGGATGGAGAAGGGTAATTTGCTCCTGAGAAAGCGATAAAGCTGCTGAATAATACTGAATAGACCTTATATAGGAATGTCATGATAGGTATTGTGGATCAGTTGAGAGTCAGTCGATGCAAGCTTGACTGCCAGAACTAGCACTTGATTTATGACTTGATGCTTGATTTATTTGCATACCACTTACACTTACCACATACCACTTATTAAAAACTGAATGCACCACATTTTAAAATGTATGACAATATATTTAGATGCAAATTTAAGTAAATACTATATTTTAGGTTAATCACTTTAATAAAAAATTAATTAACTGATAATCACAGTTAATTATTTTAATCCTCTGACAGCTCTAATTTAACAGTGTGTATATTTTACCTGTTATTAGTGCACTGTGGTTTTCACCACATGTGACATGAGTGACCCTGCCTTTCCTGAAGTGGCCAACAGCAACAGGTGTGTCTGCTAAAAACATAAGTGTCCCCAACCCCAACTGCCCAAACTCCCCACGGCCAAAAGAATATAACTCATCCTCTACAGGAAAGAGAGTTAAAAACATAATTAGCATCAAAACAAACAACGAGAGAAAAAAGGGAAAGAAAGACAATTGTAAGTGTATGATATCATATGGTCTGCATTCAGTGTCCTCAAGATGTATTTGGAAACTTATTTGCATTTGTCACTGCATTAGATAACAACATATCAAGGTTTTGATTTCAGTTTTAAATGCCTCTTGGTTTGATATTTTGTTATCTAGTGGATAATAAAATGTATTTGATGGATTGAAAGTCATGCAGTTGAAGTGTCCAAATGTTTGTAGGACACTGTTGTGTATATTTCCATCACCTGTAAGGGCTAGCGTGTGCTTGCCTCCACATGCCACCTGCAGAACCCTGTGCAGAGATTCTACTCGCTGAGGTTGACTGTGGTTGGCCAGCTGATGAGCAGAAAGACCCAGTCGTCCGTCTGCACTCTCCCCGAAAGTGAAAACATTCCTATTATCTGAAACATACCAAATTCCCTACAATTTATTTAGCCAGGTGCTAAAGTGCTTCCTCAAAAATAAATAACAGCATGGTTTTCATGTTCATGTTTGTGAATAGTGTTGATTGACAAGTGCTCACCTGTGACCAGAGCTGAGTGTCTATATCCACATGAGACCCACTGAATGGACTGTCCCAGTTTCAGCTCTTTAGGCAATAAGGCATGACTGTCATTCACCAAACCAAGCTGACCAACAGAGTTATCACCCCACAGAAACAGCCTGCCATCCTCTAAAAAAATTACAGATTTATTATTTAAATCCATATCAATTATCAATGCATTTGTATTTACAATAGTAGGTTTATATCTAGTATAGAAAATAATCAGTTGCATATCATTGTTACCTGTAAGTGCAGCAGAGGTGTGGCCACCTGCAGAGAGCAGTTTGATTGGAGCATAGTCACAAAAGGGCTGGAGCCGCCGGAAAGAAATGCTGTCATTACAGTGGCCCAATCCCAGCTGTCCATCACTGTTTCCTCCAGCTGCAAAAATTTCCCCTTGTGCTGGAGAAACCCCACAGATATATTCACTTACCTACTTCATCTTACGCACAATTCTGTGATAAACTGCTATTATTCAAAAGATAGGGGTCAGTAAGACTTTTTTATTTTAGAAATTAATCATTTTATTCAGCAAGCACTCATTAAATTGATTAAAAGTGACAGTAAATACATTTATAATGTTACAAAAGTTTTGTACTCCAGCTTTACATACAGGTGCTTACGAGTGTGTGATCAGTCCCGCAGGCAACAAACTGAGCTCTCTCCCCTTTAAGAACTGGGTAGACAAATAAAAAGATGAATAAGAAAGCCAAGTGCGATCTTTATAAAACAGCACGCATGCATGTCTATGTCTCACCTTTAACACAGGTTGGTTTATTCACCGGTCCTTTGGTTTGAAGACCAAGCTGACCTCTGTTATTATTTCCAAACACAAACAAACGGCCCTGCTCTGAAAAGAGATAATTAAAGAGACTTTTATTACAAAATATAGCTACAGTTACAAAATTACAAGGTGAGTATAGAGAGATTACAACCTGTTACAAAGGCAGAGTGTGACTGTCCACATGAGATGTGCACAGGTATATCATTCTTTAGCCATAACCTGCTGGGTACATTGTTTGATATTTTACTCTTTCCAAAGGTGAATACAGCACCTGTTTCTGCAATAAGGAAACATATAAGTTCAGGAAAACATATGCCCTCAGTAACAGTTGTTCACATGGAGCAAAGAGCAAACCTCCACACGCTCAGCAAGATGGTCCGTTTAAATCCTCAGAAAGCTTCCAGCTTCCCAGAATAGCCTGTGTGGGTAATGCTCTAGGAGCTCAAAGACATGATTATGGTGTCACATACTGTGAGTCTTACAAGCACATGCTTGTAAAATACACATACTTACATAGACAGATAACTAGACAGACAGACAGACAGACAGATAGATAGACAGATAGACATACAGACAGACAGATAGATAGATAGATAGATAGATAGATAGATAGATAGATAGATCTCTATAACTATAAAGGCGCAGTTTACCTGGTATTTCTGTGTCTGTTTCTCCTGTCATCACCTCTGTTCTGCAGATGACATTCCTGAACTGTCAGCTGTTCCCTGCTGAAGAGTTACAGCTGAACCGGAAGTAAACGTTACCCTGGCAACCGAGAAAAGAAAGAAAAACCTAATCAGGGTTTGCTCTTTGTTGTAACTTTACAGTTATTTGATTAATGAAGAAAAGAAACATATTATATTAATGGAATAATTTAACGAAGGTGTAGAGAGAGAGAGAGAGAGAGAGAGAGAGAGAGAGGGAGAGGGTTTTTCACACGATGGCAGGGACTGTGGAAGCGGCTGGGATAAAAGAGTACGTGCACGAGAGCTGTCACTCATCACGCACAGTTACTTGTCCCGCCCCCTTTTCGCCCCGTGTGGAAATGATTTGATTTGGCTGTGCCACTTTGAGCTCATAGGCCTACTTATGTCAGTAAAATGTTTGCTTTCAAAAACAGAATATATTTTAGTCTGAAATTTGCAAAATGTTGCCAAAGCAGGAATTTTAGGTGAGTCGGAAATTTTGCTGCTGTCTAAAATTTTGAGTGACATTGTATAATAATTTTCATTGATAATATTCATTATTAAATTGCATTATGCTTAACAGAGAATGGATTAATTAAATAGTCATGGATGTAATGAAAGTTACAAGCTGATCAGTTAAGCATAAAAAATGTAAGAAAAAAGACTTCATGGATACATTTTAATGAATAAAAGAGTATTTGGCTAATAACATGGCCTTTTTAACATAACATGTATTCTTTAGACTAATTTCTTTTTAACCATTTTAAATAATCTTTGTGCTTGGAAAATATTTTTGAATATATAAATACACCATTCCTTTAATTTATGAAGTCATAAAATCTGCTTTTATAAGAATTTAAAAATGTTGTTTAAAATTTTATTTTATTGACTATTTTTTATAAAGGGTATTTGAGGTTTTTTTTTTATGCTCAAGTAATTTTCCAACAGTATCATGTGCATTTTATGACTACAGAGTGGGAAAAGCAGCTCTGGACAGTGTTAACCTGGAGGGTCGCAGCTTTCTAACACTGAAGGATTTTAATGCAGAGGAAATTAAACCTATCCTGTGGGTTTCTGCTGACCTTAAACATCGAATAAAACACAGGGGCGAGGTACTGCAAAACATACTGCAACTATTGAAGTTACTGATCAATAATATTCCCATTCTCAGGACTGATATTTTAAACAATGTTCATTTATTCATCTATTTATGTACAGTATGTCCCATTACTTCAAGGCAAATCTATTGCCATGATATTTGAGAAGAGGAGCACTAGGACCCGCATGGCCACTGAAACAGGTGCCATTCAAAGTTTGAGCCTGTGAAAGGGCTTAAATTTATTAGTGCGGTCTCTGAACAAAATGAATGAATAGGGACGGGTACAGAACAAAAGATTTGACACACAGACAGTTTCTCTCTCTCTCTATCTCTCTTTCTCTCTTAGGGTTTTCTCTGTTGGGTGGCCATCCATGTTTTCTCACACCCCAGGATATTCATCTAGGAGTCAATGAGAGCACCACAGACACGGCCAGGTCTGAATTCACACACATTGTAAACACTATGTAGACACAATTCGCCGAGGCCTTAAAATGGTCTGATATGTGGGTATGTTTGTATGGCAGGGTGCTCTCTGGTTTGGCAGATGTTGTGTTAGCTCGCGTGTATAGTCACTCATCTCTGGAGCACCTGGATATAGATGCTTCTATACCAGTCATCAATGGCCTATCTGACCTCTACCACCCTATACAGGTTCTGGCTGACCTATCGACACTACAGGTACTCACTCACTGATACATACACACACATTCACTCAAGTACATGCACTCACATGTTCTTTTTCACTCTTACAGGAGCACTACGGCTCATTAAAAGGCCTCACTTTGGCTTGGATAGGTGATGGAAACAATGTTCTTCACTCCTTTATGATGTCATTGGCTAAACTAGGTGTCAATCTAAAAGTGGCCACACCCAAGGTCCACCTTCTTCAGATTTGTTTTATACATGCATATAGAACCATTCCCAAAAAAAATTTAAATAATACTTTTGATTAACCTTTTGTCTTTAGGGTTATGAGCCAGATGCTAATGTCACTCAAGAGGCTCAGCTTCTGTCTAAGCAGGTATAGACTGAGAAGTCATGATCAGCTTTACTCGTAAGATCTACAATATAATTAAGCATCTTTTTATAATGTTTGCTTTATTTACCATGCATTTGACTGTGTATGTGAAATGATTATTTGTCTTTAATAATCATCTTCAAAAACACAATAAATCTTGATATTGTATGATTTTTTTTATGATACCTAGCTCATTTACAGTATCCAATTACAGTACGTTTACCTAATTGTGATATTCATGCTGTAGTTTGGTACCAAGTTGCAATTCCTGATGGATCCAATGGAGGCAGCACGGCACAGTAGTGTGCTGGTTACTGACACTTGGGTGAGCATGGGCCAAGAGGAGGAGAAGAAGAAGAGACTAAAAGATTTCCATGGTTACCAGATTACCATGCAGGTAGAGAAATGTCCATCAACTTCATCTGGTCTAATCTAGTCTTTATTTTTGTAAATAGACAGACTTTTAATTCCATTATGGTAGTTTTTATGTTTCTGTTGATTGGTTGACAGACAGGAAGTGTGGCTGCACCAGACTGGACATTTCTGCACTGTCTCCCACGTAAAGCAGAGGAAGTAGACGATGAAGTTTTCTACTCACCACGTTCCCTTGTGTTCACAGAGGCTGAGAACCACAAGTGGACCATTATGGTAAATTGTATATGTAAAAATGTGAGTATTGTTAATGCATTTATGTATAAAAGTAATAGTTTCTGTATGATTTTTTCCAGGGTTTGATGGTGTGCATCCTGACAGACTATACGCCACAAATTCCCAAACTCAAATTTAAAAAAAATATGTGGGAAAAAGACATTAAAAACAGAATACTGTCATCTGTCTGTCATCTGTAATTGTAAATTATAATATTTATCATTCTTGGCCAATGGGGGGGGGGGTTAAGAAAGAAATAAGAAATGCAGAAATAAACAATTGTTTTAAATGATTAAATCCCTTTATTTCATGTGTGAAAAATACTTTTTACAAAATTAAAATATTTCATTTCAGTGATGCAAATACCTTTAAGACCTATAGAGGGTGCTGTGACATTGTGAGTAATACTAGTATGTGTTATCACATTTGATATATTCAGATTTCTTAAAATTACAAGGGGTTGGATGGACACTGCAATTTTTTTTTTACAACAGAAAGGAGTTGCAAAATGCACTGAACGAAAAACAATAATACAATTCATATTCAGTCTCTATAAGACTTTCATTGTGTCTCTTTAGGTTTCTTTGTAATTATGGGATTTGGCATCTATGTCACCTTAAATCGCTTAGAAACATTTTACATAACAGATACACTCTTTTAGGTCATCCCTTGCATGTCTAACTCTGCAGGGCAAAAATAGAGTCCAGCAGTGCAACGTGATTTAAAGTAAATAGGTGGTTATGTGTGGGCATGCATTTAAAGCCACTATGGTATTTTCATGTTATGGCTAGGCTACTGATCATTCATAATAAGATATGCATGTGTTTTAGCATGAATGTGGCGTCAGCATGCTTTCATTTTTTAGTTTCACTGTGACCTTTCACTGTCTTGACTGCTGCCTTGTAAGCAGTATCAGATCAGAGTTTATATACATTACAGTCAAAGGATGTTTAGGCTGGGAAGTTTTTAGACTGTGAGTGAAACTAACAACAACTGAATTAGGTGAAGGCACACTGCAAGAAAAAGAGACAATGTTATTGTACTACGAAATCACTTCTGCAATGCGTACACTTAAGTGGTAAAATAGAACAAGTGATTCTCAGGGTGAGGCAGAGAAGAATCTAGAACAAGGCAGGGTGTCCGCGGGTCCTTAAAAAGTCTTAAAATGTCTTAAATAACGTTTTCCTAATATAAGGCCTTAAAAAGTCTTAAAATGTCTTAAATTCGGATTCGATGGGTCTTAAATATTTTTGGTCACATTACCGCTA
>NW_015552538.1:1745607-1753107 GCF_001515605.1 Sinocyclocheilus anshuiensis
ATTGGACAGACCGAAGATTTTTTCTTCCCCGCGGTAAATTACTGCGTCATCAGAGAGAACAACAGAATACAAGCTCGCGCTGAGGCTCACTCTGTTTGTCTCTTTGTGAGAGACTTCAGAACAAATGAGCGTGACAGCACACATAAACTCAGAAGAAACACACTGAGGTAAAAATTCAGAATGTTTAGTTTATTCATAACATGATATAGTTAAGTAACGCCATGACAAGTGAGCTATTTTGCTCAATATTCTCACGACGCAAAAAAACATTAAAAACACCTACAGAGTATACGCATTACGTGAAGTCTAGTGCGCGTGCGCATTTACAGTGCGATCTTTCACTGCATGATTCAGTCTATTAAAATACATTCAGAATGATCACAAATTCAAGACATGGGTGCAGAAAATGTGTATATTTATACCATTTCTTATAGTTAACTAATTTCACACAGAAGAGTGCTTTTTCCCCCTCCAAATTTACCATATACAAATGTAATATTGATTTTTTTTTTTACAACAGTTCAATCAACTAGAAGTTTTATTAAGAGGCTTATGTTTTAGACATCATATTGCCTATTTTTGCACTATTTCGCCAACAAAAATAATTCCAAACACAGCCACAGCGCTGTTTTGCGTCTTTGCGCAACATGACAGCGTTTTGTTCCTGAATGAATCACTCGTTTAAATGATTCGGTTCATTCGCAATGACTCGCTTATTAACAGTGACTTGCTGCCACCTACTGGTGGTTTTAATTTCACATTTAAAGTATCTTTTCATTTTTTTCCCCTCAACATTTCTTATTTGTATATTCATAAATGCATTTAAAACATTAATCTCATAACATTATTTATTGCAGTTGTAATTATTGTTATTTGCAGTGTAAATTATTTAATCTGACTGGTAGCAGCCCTATAGTGTATGTTGAATTTATTGATAAATTGTAATAATTTGGTTAAAAATAGGCCTATGTAAAGGTAAATAAAAATATGCAGATTTAAGTATGTAAAAGCTGATAGAACACTGATGAAAATATTGCTTCAGAATAAATTGTTTACTCCACCAAAAATCTCAGTGATGCAGTTATTTTGCAGGGATATTTTGTATGGAATATTGTCTGCTGACATTAAAAGTTCACTGTATATCGTAGTAATAAATATCATTTATTACAGCAATGATATTTTGTTTTCTTTTTATTTTAAACACATTAAATATTACATATATGTATGCAATAAATTGTGTGTTTCCATTACAGGTTTAGGTCTTAAATTTCATATAAGGTGGTATTAAAAAGGTCTTAAACGTCTTAAATTTAACTTGTTCATGTCTGCAGAAACCCTGCAAGGGTGGAGATTAGTGGCAGAGCAGAAGAACAGGTTTCTAAATCATCCGAGACATTCTCGTCATTGCAAAGGTGTTTCAGCTTCCCTGACTTGGTATGTACAGTTATATAAACTGAAACCTTGCTGTGATTTTATCTCATCTAAACATTGTTTGACCCACTTCAACTGTGGACTTAATAGGCCTGTGTGTGTTTTCATTTTTGTACACACTGAATTGGGTTTCAGATATGACTGCAAGATAGAAAGACAAATAAGAAATAAAACATTGTATTTTTTTTAACTATCACGTTATTGATAATTGGGGTCCTAAATTTGCATCTGAGTACTTATTAGTGTCCTCCTGTGTTAATGCCCCTCTGGGCATTCAGATTAATCCAACAAGCCAGAAGGGACCGTTTCAGAGCATTTTACATAAGCATTTTAAAAGATTTGAGCAAAAGACATAAGTCCATAAAAGAGAGGAGAGAAACATGCCCCTAAAACCCATTTTAAGTTTGGCCCTCGGACCACTGATTTAATCAAAATATATACACAGATTTTCAAGAGGAATTATCTTTTTTTACAGGAGACTTAATTGAGTTCTCAGTTAAATTCCTGTTACAATTATTTTAAGTATCAGCTTTTAGATGTTTCTTCTTAAACATATGAAGAAATCTTTGACAGAAAAAGAGCATAAAAATGTAAAATGTATGTGGTTTTTGGCATAGCTCATATCATTTAGTGTCAGGAAAATCAGATGAGAAATGTTTGAAAAGTTCATTCTGAAATCTTTTCATGTTGAGACTTCAGATTAAGTATATTGGAAAATCTGAGCAAACCTTGAGATGTTCGTCTTCATCAGGAGAAAACTGTAACAAGCCATAAGAGTTAAACAGAAGTCTAATTTTTCTCCCTATTTGATCTCATTGTCACCTGGATGAAACAACTGAGATATAATCTCATATCTCATTTGTCTTTCCTGTTGGGTTCATTCATATTTTGCTTATGTGGCATGATAATGACTCTAAACATTAATAGGCCTATTCATAACTCAAGCATGTAACTTTTGGCCTCAATGTTACTAATCAGCAAAGCATTTAAAGATTAGATTTTGTTAACAAGAAACAAATGTTATTTACTCAAGTCAAAATCATTTACCATTTTAACCCTTATTAATATTGTTAGCCTTTGACCTACACTTCATTTACATAGCCATAACACATCTAGGCCTATAAGCAGTAGCTATTATTTTTCGTCATGTGTGAAAATTATTTCAAAATCAAAGTAGTATGTGGTGCTTTTCACATGTTTTCAGGGTTTTTTTTCTATGTAATGTAAATTATTATGCAACCCATCGATCAATGCACTTTCGTACCGCTCCCTGTGTGTCTATGGGCCGTGCGGAGGTTTGTGTTTTGCAGTTGGAATCTGGTTGTGGCCGATCTGCATCCCAGACCGCACCAACAGGTTTCGGTGACGCCCAGGAGCAAAAACGGTCAGGTATAAATTAAACGTAAGGAATGCAGACCTTCAGAAACAACTAAGAGCACGAGAGACGAACATACTACTCTCGAATTAATCCTCATAAACCAGCAAAATGCAGATGTCCGAGCCCCTCAGCCAGAAGAACGCTCTGTTCATGGCAATGAACCGCTTCATCGGCGCCGTCAACAACATGGATCAGACGGTCATGGTCCCGAGTCTGCTGAGAGATGTGCCGCTGGACCAAGAGAAAGAGCAGCAGAAGCTAACCAACGACCCGGGTAGCTATCTGCGGGATGCTGAGGCCGACATGTACAGCTATTACAGCCAGCTCAAGGCCATCCGGAACAACATCGAGTGGGGCGTCATGCGCGCAGAGGAGCAGAGGCGCAAGAAAGACACGACAGCGCCGGAGCCAGTGCGCACAGAGCCGGAGAGCGACATCGACCTGGAGCAGCTCCTGCAGTACCATCTGAGGGGCTTGCATGGGGTGCTGTCCAAACTTACAAGCCAAGCCAACAACCTGACCAACCGATACAAGCAGGAGATTGGCATCGCTGGCTGGGGACAGTGAACTGCATCATGATCTATTGGGAGATGAAGAAGTATTCTGATCTAATATGATCTATTTTGCCTATGTGGAAGAGCCTACCAAAGGGACTGACCAAACAGAAGTTAAACTGTCAAAAGTTAAAATGCAAGGCAAACCGATAGGAGAAAGTGGGTTTGTTGTAGTATTGGTTTTGGTGTTGATCACTGACGTATTGTAAGGGCTGCTTCTTGTCTTATGGCATTTTATTTGCACTGGCAGTTTTCCCTTTTTGAAAAGAACAAAATCTCCGTTCAAATGGCTGGTTGCCATGCCTTATCTTGATATTTAAATCTATTTATGTGTTATGTATAATTGAAAGCTTTTATTTTTTCCATTCTTTTTCGTTTTTTGAGAGGAAGGTTGTTGTCCTATGAAGTTGCTGTGTGTTCCAGAGGACTGATGACTTGAAGAACTGATCGTTTGTATAGTGAGAACTCCTATTGATGAAGCAGAAACCCTGTAGAAAATCCCTGGGATGTTCCCTGCTAATGACCTGAAACTATCCCTGAATTATCCTGTGAGTCAATGATGTGGATGGCTCTGAAAATCACTGTGTGTGTGTGTCATGATGAGCTCCATGAGATTCTGTGTTAAATTGTGCCTAAAGGCCAGTATGATTGTTAAAAAACATTTGCTGCATTTTGTACTGAATTGTTTTTTTTTTGTACTACAAAATAAACTTTTGTAATTGAAAAACATCTAATGTGTGATTGTTTATTCGTAATCATGCTAAAAAAAAAAGCATAATCAATAGGCTTACACACACTCTGCAGTGCCTGTTTTACACATACTCTTCATTCCTTAGTAAAAGTTCATAATTTAAATAACTTTCATTTCTGAGACTGCGGATGGATTAGACATTAGACATAATGGCATGAAATAATAATTAGTTCTAATCAAATTTAATCTAATATTCTGTAATCTATTCAATTCCCATTTATCCATTATAATCCATTTTCCTATTTAGCATGTGCATTCAATGTTAAGTGAGACAATGAAACTGATTTTTTTCTTTTATACACAAAGATTAGGCCTATTTATTTTCAGAATAAAAATATACAAAGGGGCCATAAATAATACACTTGTGCCCATGTGAGCAGACATGAGAAAAAAAAAAAAACACTTAGTTACTTTAACAAATAGGCCTACAAGATAAGTTGGTTTTGTGGTAGTTTACCATAAAAAGTGGGGTTCTAATCTGTGAAAGATGCCAGTCCATTGGAGTCTCCAAATTTAGACGTGTGAATAAAAGTGATTAAAATTTATTTCAAAACACAATCATTTGAAAAATCGAAATAATATTTATATTCATATTTATATTTATGTAAACAATAGACATTATTATTGCACAATGCCTTCTAGGATAGCAAAGATTCTTCTTTTTTGGACCTAAACCTAAATAAACATTTTGACAAAAGGCGTGAACTGTCACACCATGTTCTTTGAATGAATCTAAATCTCCCCGCCTTCATGTTTCTTACCATATTATGAAAACTAAAGCAAAACATAACACTACATAAAAAAATAAATAAAAAATCAGTAAACACATCAAAACATACTTGATCATATAATGCTGAGCAGTTTCATCCGTTAATTTTAATTAAAATAAAATCCGATTTAAAGTTACATTTCCTCATTCATCTCAGAACGATATAAATTGAAATAAATACAGAGTGTCGATATTATTTTATTATGATCTCACTGTATAAACAACAGCTTAGTCTGTAGAGATAATAACGTTCTGTCTCAAATTTATTGGCAATGAGTTTCTGTGAAGCGGAAACGGAATTGTTTGTCCCTCTGCGCATTCCTTACGTGTCAATGTGGCTGTGTTGTTCTCATGATGTGTGCACTCCACATCAAACTCTTAGTTAGTAAAAAGAAAGAATAATTATGGGAGATGAGCATCCACTTCAGGTTAGCAACACTAGCAGTTCCCGCTGTACTTTCTTCAACGCAGTGCCCGATGACTATCGATGTGTAAGTATAAACATGTTTTAAAAACGAATGTAATGCTAACTTGTTAGCCCTCATGCTAATCACAACATGACATCATCCTTTCCAGGCATGATGATGTTCACTAATACTTTTACTGAAAGAAAGACATGAAAGTAAGATAGTATAGAGTGATTTATGACAACTTAATTTGAGTTAAACATTTAAACATTTTTGTGGGAAATTCGTAAGGTGAGTCACGGTGAGATAAGTTCAGTAAGAAATGAATCATTTATTGATCTGTGAGGGGACCCAACACACGAGGAGCAGGAAAACACCTGGCTGCGTACATTTCTTTGATGAAAAGTCGGAGAGTGTCTGAAAGTGTAAATCTGGGTACTGTTAGGAAAAAAATGTAAAGAACCAAGGCATTTATTTAAAAAAGCTATAAAAAAAGCCGATTGCACTAAATGTTATTGTCTTCTTGGAATTAAAGTCAGCGCGTCCTTTTCCTTCTTGATTTCTTAATTGATGTTTTATTAGATTTATGTGTGTGTTTTAATCCACAGGATGTGATTCTTAAGGCGAAAAGAGCCACAGGCACATTTTCACTAGTGGCATGGTGAGTCAAATCATATTGCACGTTGCTTCTTTGTTTTAAAGTGGCTTTTGAGCATTCTTAACTTTATTAAAATTCCCTTTTGTGTAGCCTTTTCATGCTGTTTGCAATATGGCTGCTCCGCCGATATAACTCTTTGGCTCAGGTACAGTGCGTGTTATGGTTCAAATGTTCGTTTGTTTGTTTGTTTTTTAAAAGAAATGAATACTTGTATCCAGCAAGGATGAATTAAATTGATTAAACGTGACAACAGACTACACTGTTTTACACACAAACCCAAAAGAAATTCAATAAAATGCATTATTTTTTATTTAGTAACTATTTTTTAAACATTTCTTTAAATCAAAGAACTCTGGAAAAAAGGTTTCACGGTTTTCACAGTAATATTAGACAGAAAATCTCAACATTGACAATAATGAGAAATGTTTCTTAATGTTTCTTAAATAATCAGCATATTAGAATGATTTCTGAAGGATCATGTGACACTGACAAGTGGAGTAATGGCTGCTGAAATATAAATAAATTACATTTTAAAATATATTCAAACAGAAAACAGTTATTTTCAATTGCAATAATATTTCACTACATTACTGTTCTTACTGTATTATCGATAAAATAAATGCTGCCTTGGTGAACATAATATTAGCAAAAATGTTGTAGACCCCAAACTAGTAGTGTAATTTATGTTATTCTAACCAGTAATTTTCATATTCCGTCATATTGCTGATTATTGTGAATTATTTGGAGTAATATTGAAACTTTTTTATCTGTATTTCATATGTGTATGTATTTTTTCCTTTGTCCTTCAGAAAATGATATTCAGTCTGACAGTAGCTGCAGCTTTTGACAGTGTTGCTTATGTTATGGTGAGTTGCACTGATTTCTTTGTGTGAGAGAGAGAGACATGTTTGGAGAGTAATTATCAAGCTAATGTATGTTATTGAAAGGGAAATTTTTTTTTCTCTTTTTAATAACTTGATTTCATCGCACGATTCGCACCTGTTGCTTTCTTCTCATCTACAGGGAGAGTCTCATGCAGAGGGGTCTCTGTGTAATTTTCAAGCCTGGTGGCTCACATATTTTGGTAAATTTGGCAACTGATTTAAAGATGTGTGTTCATATGTGCACTGTTGTGTATATGTAAAGTAACAGATAATCAGTTCTGAGATGGGATAGTAAGAGGATTTATTTTTGGCTTTGATATAACTAGCAGAAGACATCTGAATGCATCAAATTCACAACACAAAAAACACATGCACTATGATGATATTTCTGAATAAAGTCATTTAAGTGGAAAGGAAGTAACTTTAGTGCTTCAAAATAGAAAGACGACATTCTGTATTGACACTGTGTCATAGTAAACTGCTGTTGCAATAGATATTATAGTTTTCGTTGTTTGTTTCAGACTGGACCGCGCTGATGTGGGTTTGTCTTATTACATTTAATCTGTACCTGAACCTGGTGAGAGAAATCAGAACTGAACCTTATGAAATGTGAGTCACTACACACACACACACACACACACACACAAATAAACACATTTAGTTGTGTA
>NW_015552538.1:1758107-1795732 GCF_001515605.1 Sinocyclocheilus anshuiensis
ATGTGGAATGTACAGATGGTGTGTTCAAATGTCACATTAAATTTGTCTGACGTGTTTGTGTTTCCAGGTAAAAAGGAGCGCTATGCATCAGACGCAGCATTAATGCCCGCTCCAGAGCCTGAGGGTGCTGCTGGGTCATCTGCATCTACAGAGACAGCTGTGCAGAAATGTGGTTCCTGAGGTTAAAGGTCACGCAGAAGCAAATCTGGGCACAATGGAGGCTGAAAAAACAGCATTGCTGGACACCAGCATGTGTTGTGTTTTGGATGCTGCTAGTGTTTCAACAAGGCCATCTAAGCTGGTCTTTTAAGTAGAGGTTTTACAAGCGGAAGGCAATTTGTAATAAAGATCTGACATCAGTCCAGTTTTGCTCTGCGTGACCTTTTGTTCTTGGGTGCCAACACTGGCTCCTCCTCTCTCTTTCTTTGTCTCTTTCTCTTTTTCTGTTTCCCATCAGCTGTAGTTTGTGAAGGTCTGTTCATCAACCTCTGCCTCAGGGGCGGTTCAGATCTGATGTTTACCTGCAGCTTTTGTATTTATACTCACCAACTAACTGACTGTACACTGACTGAAGACATATTGCTGTCAGTAACAATAACAGCTGATGCTCTTTATAAGATTATGTAATTTTTGTAATGATAAAAACAACTAATAAAATGGTCCAGTCTCTGTTCTCTTGTTTTCTTCCTAAAAAACTCAACATTAAATTAGCATTGTTTTGTAATCTCTGGTATATTTATACTAACCTGTCCACTCTAGGAAGATATTCTTTGATTGGATAAACACATAGCTGTATTTTAATGATGACAAAATCACAATGACATCATTCCTCTGCAAGGTTAGAGATGACCTCTACAATTAAAGGATTTACTTAACATATTTCTTTAAAAATGGAATATATATATTTTATCATGTATTTCATCCCAATAAATTAATTCAGAAATTAAAGTGGGATTTAACTAAATACTCAGGGTGTCATAGTGATCATCACAGCATGAGATAGGAAACATTACAAATTATTTTGTTGCCAATTTCCGGTATTAAAGGTAGGTTCAGAAACATTTTTTATTATACAGGTTGAAAGTCTCTTTAAATTCTGATAGCAGTGCTTTATATATTATATATACTATTATACTGTATATATAGTAGGGTGCATCAAAAAATCAAATGTAAGATTTCATTTAGGCCCTAGCATAAAGAAAGCACATATGTGCAAAATACAAAAAAAAAAATAAAAATAATAATAATAATATACTGGGTCCACATGTGATGCAAAATATCTTTACAGGATTGCAAATAAGCATGTGAGTTTTAACTCAACAAACATAATCTTAACCAGTTTCTGGCACCGTGTGACATTATTATTTTTTTCTTTATGTTTCTTTAGTTATTTAAGAGACAACACGACATGTAGACCAAGTGTGGTAACCCATACGCGGAATTTGTGCTCTGCATTTATGCCATCCAAGTGCACACACATGAGTGAGCACACACACTGTGGGCGCACAGCAGTGGGCAACCAGTTGCTTCAGTGCCCGGGAGCTATTGAGGTTAGGTGCCTCCTCAGTCTTTCTTGGGTAATGGTTAGAGAGACAGACAGACTTACCAAAAAGGCATAGGTTCAGTTCTCAGTATTGGCAGGAAATGTAAGTGGGGAGAGTGAACATGCTCTTTTTCTAACCTGAGTACCCACACTCAGTTTGACACCACACTCTGCACAGTCATTCACAACAAAACGGTAGTGACAGAAAAGTAGAGAAAATAAATAAACGAATGATGTTTAGAGGAGGTTTAGCCAATGGTGTGGAAAAATAAGTTTAGATTTCGTTACAGAAGTGCAAGCCAAAATGCGAAGACTTGCCAAAATACAGAGAGACAGACAATGGGGTAAAACAAGGGTAAACACTGGTACTGTTTTTAAAAGATGGAGAAATCTGATGAAATGTATGTGTTTCGACAACTAAGTTGTGGAGTTTCCTCTCGACAGGTGAGTTAAACTTCAAGTAAAAGGTGTTCCTAATATGTTGGACCTTTTATTGAAAGTAGTCTACTTTTACCTGTTGAGACAGGCCTTCACTTTTATATATCCCTAAGAGCTGTGACCTGCAAAAAGCTTGTTTGGAAATTGGCTTTATTTTTGTAGTTCCGCTAGATGACACTAGAAGTGCAGAAACTGTCCACCCTGCCTTTAAAAGAAACATAAAGCAGGAGTGAAATGAAGCGAAAAGATATTAGATTTTATAGTTTATATTGTGTTATATTGTTTGAGGGTGCAATAGTTTTTCTGTTCCAGCATGACTTATGCCCCTCTACTGACACTAGTGTGGAAATGTAAACCAGAACAAAGCCCAGACGTGACACCTATTTAACACCTTTGGAATGAATTGGATTGCTGACTGTCAGTGCCTGACTTCACTGATGATCTTATGTCTGAATGGGCCCAAATCCCCACTGCTGTTCCAACACACAATAAAAAAGCTTTACATGAAGAAGCTTTTACAGAGAACTTACTCCGTATAATGTCAGTGTGATAAAAATAAATAAATAAATGCTTTAAAAACCAAGTATTGATGTGGTGTTTGAGAGCCCGCTTACTTTTGGACATACATTGTATTCAACCCACAGACAGCACTTAGCATATTCTCCATGTCGCTAGATGGCGCACACTACCTTTCTAGAGTACGCTTTTCACAAAGAAGAAGAACGTGTGACTTCCTGTGAGTGGCGGAAGTTTTTAATCGAGGAATATAATCCCAATATTCATGTGCTCGTTTTCTGTTCATCAGCTCAATTATCTTCATTTGCCATGTTCTACAGTTTAAACTGACTCCGGGACTTAAAAAGTAGGTGTAATATATAAAAACTGAAACCAGATGAAGGAATAATAGGACGTTGTATTTAGCTACAGGTCAGTTAGGAGCACCTTTAATGTGCATGTGTGCTAATGTTGATTGTTTCAATGCATTGACAGATACGAACAGTTATATTTAGCATATAATGTAACTGAGATTTTGATTCAGGCTATTTGTGAAAATCATCTAATGATATAATGTATAAATTTAGCGCTTTTAGGACTGCTATATTTAGGTTCTGATCCTGCCCCGTCTTTGTTCATTTTCATTGCTTTATCTGGGATTTCAAACATCTGTTTGCAGAATGCCACATGACAAAACCCGTAACCGCCTTCTGTCTAACTCCTGTCATTTTTCCCTGGACCGGAGGAGAGCTCTGACCCTCTCACCTGAAATCAAACGTGACAGCTGCCAGGTATGTCCATGCATGGAATGACATGACATATCAACCCTCTACGGACACCTTGGCAATTGAATCGCCATTGGCTAGTAAATTATTTTTTTTGTTTACTCGCCAATGAGATTTCATTGCGCATTAGTTCCGCCCACTACCGGAGAACACGGCAGTTCTTAAAAGCTGAAGAATTCCAATGGAACTCTTATTTTGACAGGAGAATACAACAAAGAATATCGTTTACACGTAGCGCATCAATTCTGCATGTTATGTAAGACTCTCTCTCTCATTACTCGCAATGTAGAGGGTTGCGATATGGAATAGTGGTGTTTACTGTGTTTCAATGTTTTTACTTAAATCCAAAAGATTAAAAAAACATATTTCAATGTGTCCCAGGCTGAAAGTCCTCTTAAGATCCCCAGGACAGTATCCACAGCTGAGGATGAGCGTGTGGATACAAAGATGTCAAAAAATCGGAATAAGAGCCACTCCAAGGTGACTATGATGTGGACATATTGTTTGTGCATTTGTTGACAAATTTTTTTAAGGTTCTAACTTCTAAGTAAAGAACTACACTGAACAAAATTATAAACGCAACACTTTTGTTTTTGCCCCCATTTTTCATGAGCTGAACTCAAAGATCTAAGACTTTTTCTATGTACACAAATTGCTTTTATAAAACAGTGCATACAGCAATATGATAAAATACACCAGTGTTCAATGAATAGTTATGCTTATTAATAATAGTAATCAGAATAAACCATTCTTTAACCGAATTGTATAGTTTATTAGCCTAACTATACAGTCACAGAATTCATTTGACATATTAACATAGAATGTGTGTTTATCTGATTTTCGAATATATATATATATATATATTTTTTTTTACTGATCTAGTGAACTGTTTGACTACTTAACCTCTGTCAACAATTCAACCTGTGCTCTCTCAATGACAGAATTTTCATTTTTGGGTGAACCTAACCCTTTAATGTTTTGGTAGTTTCTGATTGGCTTTGTTTTCTTGTGTACTGTTAGATCCACTGGACACAGCTGGCCTCAAATGGTACATCAAGCGATCAAGAACGTACCATATGGCAGGAAATCCAAAGGTAACGTGCTAACCACATTATCCATCAGATTCTGAAGGCGAAGCCTGTTCTTCATCACTTATAGTAAACATTAGGTTAAGTAGTTGTATAAACACGTTATGTACCAAAGTACAATATAGTTTGCTTTGCCTTGCATTACATGAAATATGTAGTTTTGAATTACGCAGATGTTGGCCAACTGACTTGCATATGTGATATTTTATGTGAAGACTCTCAACATTGCATGTATTTGGAAAAAAATGCAGATTTCAGAGGTTTCTAACTTAATTTCTAACTACATTCTTGAGTATCCACCACCTGTTTCCTGACAAAGGAAGTGATGCATCGAGCACATTTAACATACTTCAATATGACTGAAGTGTTTCAAGCCAGTAGTTTTTAGGATACCATACGAAAACTACAATGACTGTTAAACATTTTTTATTGGAATGTACTTTTTTTTTTTAATGTTTTTTTACATAAATAGACAATGATTTTATTCAGAGATGTGTTTTACTGATGTATTTTAAAAAGTATCACCTGAATGTATTTTAGATTTTTTTGTCAAGTATCAATCTTACATGTCTTGTGTAGCTTCTTGTTAATTGTATTTTGCCATGAAGATAACCTTGTGCTGACATGGTATTAAATAATAAAATAAAATAAAATAAATAAATAGGGTACCATACGACAGTACTGCCAGAACTGAAGTGATCTGGCTTTAACAAATTCACTTGAAAACCTGCTCCTTTGGGAAGTTTTCGTGTTATTTTCCCTGATGTCCACTTACAGTTTAAGTCAAGTCAGTTTTAGCAAAGAGGCTTGCTGGCTAAAGTAATAAAGTTGCTGTATCAGTATACAGGTTTTGATGTGTTATGCTTGTAATTGTCGGACTTTTTCCTGCTTAGTTTCATTAAACGATCGGGGTGAACTGGGTAGAGTGTTTTACCTTCTAAGCATTATAATATATATTTATATAGTTTATATCAGACTTTTATTTCCAAATAGCAGAGGGGAATCCTGTTTTGCATGATATAGCACACATCTACACTCCCCCCACTAAACACTTTTGCTTATCATTCATGCACCATCTGTGCACGTTGACCCGTCTCATTCCATGCCCACACTGCTAGTATTTAAAATGGTTGCTGTGCCGCTTGCTGGCTAAAGTAATAAAGTTGCTGTATACTGATTAGGTTTTGATGTGTTATGCTTGTAATTGTCGGACTTTTTCCTGCTTAGTTTCATTAAACGATCGGGGTGAACTGGGTAGAGTGTTTTACCTTCTAAGCATTATAATATATATTTATATAGTTTATATCAGACTTTTATTTCCAAATAGCAGAGGGGAATCCTGTTTTGCATGATATAGCACACATCTACACTCCCCCCACTAAACACTTTTGCTTATCATTCAGGCACCATCTGTGCACGTTGACCCGTCTCATTCCATGCCCACACTGCTAGTATTTAAAATGGTTGCTGTGCCATTAGTTAACTAGATAAGTCAATAAACAGATGTGCAGAATGTACCAAATGTGTTTAAACTGTCTGTCTAGTAGTTATGGATCCGCAAGTAAAGTAAGTATGTTTAAGGAGCTAGTGTTTGTTATTCTTTGCATTAGTTTAGTTGATTTTTATGTGATTATTTAATATTAATGTGTGTATGTTTGTGTATTTACTTATTTCCTATAGGCGCCAGGTCAAGGTGGTTTTAGAAGATGTCCTTCAGACAGAGATCGGGCAGAGATTGCTGCGATGTGGCCAAAAGACAAACCAATCAGAGAGCAAAAGGCAGAGTGATCACACCTCAACAGCTGCACTCAAAGACAAGAGGAGAACCAGTCTAACAAAAAGAGGAGAAATAGACTCTACTGGACCAAAAGCCACTTCACCATCCCATAATCAGACTGAGTCATCCACTGAAAATGAATCATGTCCACACAAAGAAATCAAAAATCCGAAATCCAAACAACTGAACTCATCACTGAAACTATTAGAGTCATCTGAAGTAACAGGTAACTCCTGTTCACCCAGAGAAAGTGACTCACCACAGGCTGTTCAGATTAGTGAACAGCTGCCTAAACAGACCAAACCATCTACTTCTGAAAAGAATGAAGTATTACTTCTTGAAGGATCTCTGCAGCATGAGGAAGCACCTTCCTCTGGATGTGAATCTTTACGCAGCCCCTCTTCATCATTAGCAAGGCGGTGTAGTCTGAGAGAAGAAACATCAGGTAGCGAGGTAAGATCTGTACACCTTGGCAAAAATCAAAGAATCCTGAAAAAGTGTATCACCGATGGTTTCCACAAAAATATTAAGCAGCACAACTGTTTTCAACATTGATAATTGAGCACCAATCAGCATATTAGAATGATTTCTGAAGGCTCATGTGACACTGTAGAGTGGAGTAATGATGCTGAGAATTCAGCTTTACCATCACAGGAATAAAATGCATTTTAAAAACAAATGAAATGCATTATTAAATAATTTATTGGTATATTAAAGCAAACTATAAAGTATGACGTGGAACATCTGTTTAGGATTCAAATATGATTAGTTTTTATTGTAGATCATCATTTTTGAATCTACATTTGATTCTATAGCATCTACCCAATAAGAAAGAAAGGAGAGAAACACAAGAATGCCCAAAATATGCTTCAGAAGATACGGAAAATCACTTGCTCAGGAATGGAGAGGTGGTGCAGGAAGTGGATGGAACGAGAGGAAGTGTGTTACGCCTCTCAGTCGGGGCTGATGGGGAAATTCAGGTTAAAAGATTTCGTATGGACAGCCTTTCAGGTGAACATGTTCCCAACTCAGACCCCGCCTCTGGGACAACAGAGGGGCGGAGCTACAACACAGAGTCCTCTAAGCTCACCCCATCTGAACCTAGTAAGTGATTATTCAGCATTTTTTGATCAAATAAATACAGCCCTAGTGAGCATAAGAGACTTAAAAAACATTTTTAAAAATCTTACCCACCCCAAACTTTTGAACGGAAGTGTATGTAATTGGTAAATATTATTTCACTAATACCAAACATTATTTGGTTTTTACATGCCACACAGATATACCAAGGCGTTTTTTTCTAACTTTGTATGATTGTTATTTGAAGACAATAATTCCGTTGTTGCCTTGCTTAGTTGTTCTGTCCAGTGAAGAGGAAGAGGAACAGGAAGGAGAGGAAAGTAAAGAGGTGGAAGCCTCTTCCCTAAACATCCAGCCACTGGAGGGTGCAAAAGACATGAATATAGAAGATAAATCGGTAAGAGTTTACAAGCAGAAAAAACACATGAGTGTCATTCACACACAGGTGGGTATAGTGATCCACCTACTGGACAAAAATAATTCATTTTATTTACTAAATCATTACTAAATAGTATATAGCTGATTTTATGGTGTCTCATAATAGCTTATCTTGATGTTAAAAACATCTAGCTTAACGGGGGCTGTTCCAGCCAGACACTGGCGCTGATGTGTATATGTATGTTTTCATTGTCAGAGTTCAGCTGTGATAGAGCTACAGCTGTCTTCCCTTCACATGGGTGGAGTTAGTGCCAATTGTGAGAGTATGGAGGTGAGAGTGCTATGTTGATGTCAGGGCTCTACGCTTATTTTTCTTTTTAGGAGCGCTTGTGCTCCTAACTTAAAAAATTTAGGAGCACAGTCAAAAATTTAGGAGCACCAAAATTTGATAAAAAAATAGCCTTCCCATTACGAGGTGATATTTGACTCCTTAAAGTGAATTACCATTTAAAGGCAATTTTCTCAATACTTAGATTTTTTTGCACCCTCAGATTCCTAAATTTTAAAATAGTTGTATCTCGGCCAAATATTGTCCTATCCTAAGAAACCATGCTCCAATGGAAAGCTTATATATTCAGCTTTCAAAAAAATTGACCCTTGTGACTGGTTTTGTGGTCTGAATCATTCAAGTCATGATTCAAGCTGTGGTTTACATACAAAAAGTACAACAGGAAGTGTATCAGGAATGTTTCTGGATCTCTCTCTATTTTCTGTTTGTGTCACTGATTTTTAATATACCATTTTTCAGGTCACTACAGACAAGATCACCTTTTCATTAAGAGGTAAACATGTTTTAAGCAAACATTATTATTAGAAATATTCTGGTGAAGTGAACATTAAGCATTTGCTATGTTGTTTTTTTTTGTAGATTATTATTTAACTGTAAAATAAATCTATAACATTTATTATTCCAGAAATTTTATATTATAATTTGTGTTTTATATTTTTTTAATATTACATTTTATATTATAATTAGATATAGGTAATATCTATATGTAATATATATGATTCTACATTTTTAAACCTCTTTTCCTTTTTGTTTGTTCAGGTTCTTCAGTGAACATTTCTATATCGACGCCTAATGTATGTAAATACAGTGTATGGGATGAGCCTATATTGAGTGCGTGTGGCCTGGCTAAGGACAGCGAGGTCCCACCCCCTTCTCTGGTCCTCTTTTGGCTGTCTGATGACCAGGCACACAGATTACGCAATGACCTGTCCGTCATCCTGCCAGACACATGTCCAGGTCAGCTACCTGTCTACTTTCTTGATTACTGATAATACTGTAATATGTTGTTATATATATTTGTTAATATTGCTAATATTTTTGAAAGCAATGACAGTACTTTCTATATTCTCTCTCCTTATGTTTTATGTGTTAACAGCTGAAGGCAGTACGTGTGTGTTGCTGTGTTTGGCTGAACCTGTAACTGGTGTTGAGAGTGCGCTCTTGGCCTCTTTAATGGACATGGTTCAGAATCAGAGCAGCTCCGAACTCCTCTCCCCCCTCACACAATCAGACAGCCTGAAAGTGCTTCAGAGCTCCCAGGAAACACACCTTCTCCGACTTTTGATGCCTGAAACTGATCCTCAAACCAGCACTGCTGCACATGCAGCTGTATCTGCTGTGAAGGTTCAGACAAAATATTGCATCTACGTATCTTTGCTTTTTTTTTCGTGTTTGCAAGTTCATTTCTTTCCCGTGGTTAACTTTTAATGTTAGTCATTTAGTTACAAATTATTAGGCTGTTAATATTATTTGTAATTATATCAGATTATTAAATACAAAATACAGAATCATTTTCACTTTTCAGACCCTCTGTATGTCAGTGTGGTGGTTTTTGATCTGTTTTTCCAGCTTAGTTTGATCTGGGTGGACTAGGTAGAGAATTATCGATTATAGGAGAAAAAGAACAAATTGTTTTGGCAATTTTATGGATTGAATGTGTGTTTCCAGTCTCAGGATTCTGATGTTCATTTGAAGCCAGTTTACACGCTTTGCCACAGTAGAGCTCAGGGTTCATACAGTGTTACCTTGGCACCTACACTTGGGGCAGAATGGACACCATACCAACACTGTGGTCCGGCACGCAGGTAAAAACGATTTTAATGTTTTTGACGGTAATCTCTTGCTCACCAAAGCTGCATTTATTTGATCAATAATACAGTAAAAAACAGTAATATTAGAAAATATTGTTACAATTAAAAAAAAACTTTTCTATTTGAATATATTTTAAAATATAATTTATTCTGTAATGTCAAAGCCAAATTTTCAGCATCATTACTCCAGTCTTTAATGTCGCATGTTCCTTCAGAAATCACTCTAATATGCTGATTTGGTGCTCAAGAAACATTCCTTATTATCATCATACTGTAAACAGTTGTTCTGCTTAATATTCTTGCAGAAACCATGATGCATTGTTTCAGGAATTTTGATGAACAGGAAGTTTAAATGTTTATTTTAAATAGAAATTGTTTGGAACATCATAAATGTCACTGTCAATTTTGACCAATTTAAATCAGTCCTAATTTACTGTCATTCAACTCTGTTTAGATTGATTCAGTTCCCTCCTCCACCCACGAAAGGAGCCATCAGCGTGACGACAGAGGACCTGGAGTGTTTAGACAGTGGCGAGTTTCTTAATGATGTCATAATCGACTTTTACCTCAAGTAAGACAACTAAGGATTGCTTTTAGACGCAATGTGTAAGTGGAGGGACTTACAGTCACTCCATCACAGTTATTTGGGAAGGAGTGGGATGACGAACTGGGAGTTTTGACTATCAGCATGAAGTTTGATCCAGTTTGCAACTTGTTCTGATCAAGAACTGCCTATAGGAAGCTCTGATGTGAAAAACAACTAAACATTGGCTGTTTTTAACAATACATTACCATTAAAAAAATCTTTGGGGTCAATAAGTCTTACAATGATTACACATTATAATGATTTCTGAAGGATTATGTGACAGTTTAAACTGGAGTAATGGCTGCTGAAAATTCATCATAGTGCCATCACAGGAATAGATTACATTTTAAAATATATTCAATTAGAAAACGGTTATTTTAAATTGCAATAATATTTTGCAAAATTGCTGTTTTTATTTTTGAACAAATAGGCTAATTGCAGCCTTGGTGTGCATAAGAAGCATTAAAAATTTTTTTACAAATTCTTACAGACCCCAAACTTTTAAACTGTATTGTATGTTTTTAGGTGCATAAACCTGAAATCTCTGTAACACTAAAGATATCTTTGCTACCAAGAGTCTCAAACAGTCCTCTTTGAATATTGATGGCAGACTTGCAAACTGAGATTGTATTTTGTATGCGCGTTTTTTAGGTATCTTCTGGTGCAAAAGGCCCCGCAAGCATCTGTAGACAGATCTCATGTTTTCAGCAGTTTTTTCTATAAACAGCTCACACGCAGAGACAACGCTAATGAGGACAGTACAAGCACACCGTGAGTATTTGTTAGACGGCACACATATATTCATATATATACCCCTTTTGAGATACTGATATACACTTTCCTTTGATAATGCTTATTGTTACAAATGGTTTTTGTTTTTACAACTTTGGTTGTCCATCAGAGCTCAGGTCAGAAGACATCAGCGTGTGAGGACATGGACGCGTCATGTAGACATCTTTGACAAAGACTTCCTGTTTGTGCCTGTCAATCAAGAGTGAGTATCAGCTATATAAATACAGTGTTTGGACACTTAAGCCATAATTACTTTTGAGGGCCAGTGTTTTTAGAGCTGTGTTTGCTTTTTAATTACACGTTGCAATTTTTTTCTTGAAATTTCGTTCACTAATTTGTGCTCTCTATGGACATTATAAAATGTTTGAGCTTTCATTTGCCTTGACTATACCAGTGTGTAATATATCATGTTTATAAGTGTCTTATATCATGTCTGCTGTTTGTTTCAGAGCTCACTGGTACCTCGTGGTGATCTGTTTTCCTGGGTTAGAAGAGCCACATTATGTGAAGAGGGACGGCAGAGACACTGTGCAGGGTGATGGAGGTGAAGGTTTGTGTGAGTCTGAGGGTGAGATCCATGGAGAGAATAGATCCAACAGTGATGAGGACAAAGGTAAGATGTGTCAGTTTTGAAAAATTGTAATTCTAATGCTTTATTATTAATTTACGTATGCTTACTACTTTTAAGTATCATTTGATGATTCTAGACAAACTTTTGTTCTTAATCTAGATGACAGTCGTATAAAGTCAAGCATGACTCTTCATCTTCCCGTAAGTCAAATTAACTTTAATAACAGGTCTTGCTAGTCAGAAATCTTTATTTGAAAATTGGATTTGTTGAATAGCATTTGATTTGATAAAATGTCATGTGGACACAGATAGTTTGCACATGCACAGTTATAGCAGAACCTTTTCCTTCTGTAGAAGTGTACGGAAAATACCTGCAAGAGACCTATTGTGTGTAAAAGGTATGTGTGTGTGTGTGTGTGTGTGTGTGTTTTAAATGAACTGATTTGTTTTTGTCATAATGTAGAGAATTTAGTGTGAGAAAAGATAATAGTTTAGGTTTTCCAATAAAAAAACTTTTGTGCTGCATACATTACGATAATATTATAATAGAACTATATAATGGATTTTTAGATATTTTCTGTTGTTATTTTTATTATAAAAAGTAATATTAAGTCTATAATTATGTTGCTTTTTATTCATATATATATTTTTTATTATGCAGTTATGGAGGCTTTCAGGAAAAGGATTTCACTGCTAATGTATCGCACGACAAACTACTATTTTTTAACTAAAACTAACATTCTAAAACGAAAATTTTTTTAACCATGAGTTTTGAGAATTATTTTTACTCTTTATTTTTTTCAGACCATGCATTCTCATCATGGATTCCCTGAAGTTGTCGGTTCACGAACGTATCTTCAAACTATTGCGCGAGTGAGTGTTTGTGAACTTAATACAGTCCAACTTAATCGCATATTTATGTTAAGCGCTGTTGTTGTTGCTATCTTTATTATTATTAATTGTTTGCTGGTATTATGTAAATAGTACTAGTGCAACACGATATTTTTTGTGTATAATGAAAATTTTTTTCATGACATGATTTATTTTGATGGGGTTTTTTAGATACCTTCAGGTGGAGTGGCAGACAAAAAGAGGTGGTCATCGTGACTTTAGTGGTGACCACATGGTAGGTTCCCACTGTACAGTCCCCCTACAGGACAACAGCAGTGACTGTGGCCTTTATCTGCTACAATATGCAGAAAGTTTTTTACAGGTAGAATTACACCCATTCTTTATTCCAAATTTTCAATTCAATTTCAAATCTATGTAAGTCTATTTTGATAGCAATGCTATTTGTATGTCTTTAAGGACCCTGTGGTAGACTTTGAATTGCCATTGAGATTGGAGCGCTGGTTTCCACGGCAACAGGTGCGAGGTAAACGGGAGGAGATTCGAGACCTCATCCTACACCTGTACAGATTTCAGCAAGGCTCTCTGGGACATGAATCTTTAGAAGATAGGACAGATCATGGAAATGTCATTCAGTGATGTTAAGCTTTTAGGTTCACGTGATTATTTTACGCTAGATATATTTATATTTTAGCTGATTTTGAACCTTTTATATTAATTTTATGCTTTTGTATACACTGTTGGAAAAACTTTAGAAAGAAATAAATGTCGATAAAATGATGACAAATCGTTTTGCTCTTTTTAATCTCAAATTTCTCTGTATGTCTGTTTTTATCGAGGTAAGTAGCTCAAACTTTCTTTAAAGGGGTCATACGGCAAAACATTTATTGATCTTTCAAGCCAAAAATAAGAAGACCCTGTTAAAATGGACATTTGTACTGTGTTTATGCTCTCTCTTAACAGTGGCTTCGGTTGTGATGATTGGATAAGCAGTCGGGTGTGGCATGAGTCCTTGTTCTAATTGGCTAATTGATTTGTAGTGGTCAAGTAGAGCATCAAAAGGCCGGGTGCGTGCAGGGATGGTATAGGTTTAACACTAATCACAGTTAGAGATTAGACTGGTTTGCAGACCACCCACCTTCTTCTAGTAATCCCAGCATTCCAGTCTGTGTACAATGATGTTCTCTATTTGTTTGCTTATTCAATTTAGTGTATACTAGCTGGTAAACTGTGATTATTAATCTTTAAGTTTGTGAACCAAGGAGGTCTGTAAAACCTGGTGGAAGCTATATGGTAGCATTTCCTGCCTTTGAGACAGGCCTATTTTTGGAACAGCATGCTTCCATACTATTTCTGCTATATCTGTCGTGTGCACCTTTCATTTCCAGTATGATAAGTGATTTGGAAATCTCAAGTATTGAACAGTTTGATCAGACTAACAAAGGTAAAGATATGTTTTACACAAAATGGAAAGTGCAAAGTATACATACTACAGAAATAGTAGCTTTAATACAATAAAAAGTCGTATGAAAGCATGCTACACTGAAAAAAATAAAAAATAAATCTGGAGTGATAAAGTCCTGTCAGAAAATTACCAGTGTGTTTTCTGTAACCTTTTTGGACATTCCCTCCAATCTTCAAACAACACAATTCAATGTGTAATTCAAAAAAACCAAAAACAATTAAAAAAACACCTCAATAGGGCAAATCCCTCACAGTACACTGGGCTGTATTTTTACAAACCTTTACTGTACCTGTGGTGGTTAATTTCTAAGGACACAGACACTAAGCCACATGTACGGTAATTGTATTGTGGCAGTTAAATCGGTGTGTGAGCACAGGGGGTACAAAATCCTGTCTTATTCTTAGCCATGCAAGTCACGCACGGCCACATCTAAAACAAAATCTTATTTAGAATTAATAATTTCCTAAAATGGCCCTGAATCTGAAAAATCACACCTGTCTCTGTGATATCCTTGTCAGTCAGGTCTTTAGAGGGCAGGGTTTTGGAAAGAAGGAGCATGTTTGGAGGTCTCATTCAGTGGCTACGGTTGTTAGCTATTGTTCCCAGATGTGAATCTGTTGAAAATGCAGATTTGGGCATTAGCAAGTGCCTTGATCCGCTAAACATTGAGACATGCTTTTGAGGTAGCAGATATTTTAGCTAACATTGGTAACAATAACATGCCATCATTGTTTACGGTAAAAATAGTTTTGCCTAGCAACGGTTTTAGAGCACTGCAATGACAAGCTATAGGACAGCTATAGACCTTAATGTGAATGATTCATCCATGTATGTGTTTCACTTTCTACTAATTGTTTAGACCTCAGAAAGTGTAATCAAAATGTCTTAACTCAAAGACGGGCTTCTCTCTGGTGATGTGCCATACTTGTCCAGCCATTTAGTACACTTAAACCCTGCTCCTTTCTTATATTCAACTGCAAGCTTGCATTCAGATCTGCCCTGTGCTACATTTTATTTCTATCACTACTTCCATTTCATTGCAACTTTTGTTGCATACTTTTGGTCATGTAATTTACTTGTTTATTACCTTGTACTTAATTGCTATATTGCATTTGTTTATTTGACATTATATCAGTCCAACGCTTATATGAGTCAATAAAGCATCTTGATTCCAGTTCATTTACAGTTGCAGACTTTAAGGGTCAGACCATTAATACCTGTCCTTAATCTTACAGGTGGTCAAGTGTTCAGTTGAGCAGTGATTACGTAAGCGTCATGTTAGTATGCCTCCACTGAGAACTGTATATTGGGTTCAGATTATTTTGGTTTATGGATATCTGGCAAATCAGATTTTCCTTGTTTTCTCCTTAACTTTCCAGCACATGTATATTTGGTTTGCTCTCTTGGTTAACTCCAGTTCTTCCAGTTACTGCCTGATTAGCTGCTCTACAGGATTACTCAACAAGATTAGAAGGGGAAAAAAAAGGAAAATCCCTTCCATCTGCCTACCTGCCAGAGGATCCCCACAGTTCTACACCTGTGCTCATCTTTGACAATCTGGATAGCAATTTATAACAACAATATACTATCAGTGGATACTGTGTAACAGGTATGCACAGGTGTGGGAAGGTTTGGTCACATCGTCCGAAGTGAAGCGGCGACTATTGCCCAACAGCTTAATTTTCAAGCCACAGAAAGTCACTATTTGGAAACTCATATGGACCTGTATCCTGTGTTGGTTAGGCTGCATTTTTGCAATAAGCCAGCTGGATATTTCTGCAGGTGTGTATCTTTGTGTATGTATGTATATATGTATTAGGTGGGAGTGTGATGGCTAATGGTTATCACCAAGTAATTTGTTTGTATATTTCTTTTTTCAGGGGACGTTGACCGTATTCCCATGTTTGGAAACTCAGATAAGCGCTCACAAAGATTGTTTCAAAGGTTTGTGGAAAAGCCTGCAGACCATGGACTCTTGCCAAGACATAAGCGTAATGTTTTTCTGTCCAGTGGACTACGCCTCTGCAGTCAAGAAACAGTGCAGCAAGCCGTCAGTAACCACCTGAAATACTAACAGCTCAGAGGTGAGACACTTACTAATTCTATTTATACTTTTAGTATTAATATTATAGTATTAATAGTAATAGCATTGTATATTCTGTGTATAGTGTTGCTTGTACATGCATTAATTTACTATATATACAGAATTCAGTGCCAAAGAACTGAAAGTAGCTTTTTGTATACTTCCTTTTTGGAACATTCTAAAACCACAAGCCTTAGTGTCTCTTAAAGATATAATTAAAGATGACATAATATTAATACACAATTTTGGCACAAAAACACAATTAAGTGGACGCAGAGGTGAATTTTAAATATTTTCACTACTGTTAGTCTTTTTGGTAATAGCCCTTTTACTAACAGAAGATAGACCCTAAATGACATCATTCTACAAGGAGTTATATAATTTTTGGTTGGAAAACAACAGCACAAACATGAGACATCATTAGCTCTGGAATTGTTGTTTTATCTCATGCTATTTGTGTCTCAAGCTATGATTAATAAAGTTTAAATGCCTGAGCTCAACCAGATACTGTTTCTGAGAGTCTGATATATCCTTTTATAGACATTCTTTCTTACATTACAACAAAGCATGTTAATTTTTAACAGTTACAGAACTCAAAACATACTGCATAACAGGAATGACCCAAGTATTCAAAGCCAAGGAGTGAATCTGGATTCTAGCTAATGAAGTACTGGCTGAAAAAGTGTTCTGATACGTAAAAGGAATGAGACAAGGCTCACTGCTGTAAGCTGGTCAAGAAATAACTAGTGCCTCAAGAAGGAGATGGGTAAAGAAGAATTTTAGGATTTTATTAATAGGTAAGAGCAAGGACAGCTGGCAGAAAGTTGTACTGTATATATTGCTAGATATATTAAAAACTAAACATGAAGTTCTTGCAGATTCTCTTCTTGTGCCGACCTGTGGTTAAAATAATCATCACCATTAGCACATTGTAAATAGACCACATTACAGACCATAACCCAAAACCCAGACCAAATCTTGACCCAAGTAACAAGATTCTAATCAAATCCACATTTATGTTAAAACCTCATCATCAAGAATCTACAAAGATTTCCATTAAATAATAATCAACTAGTACAAGCTGTTCTGTAGAGCTGACAGCTGAGTATGTAACGATGAGATCTCATTAGCGTTTGGCAGTCAGATCCACTCTGAGGTCTCGGGTTAGTGTTGAAGGACCTCAAGACAATCTTTCACAGTTCACATGTGATTTCTCCCTTAACGAATTAGAAGGCAATATGGTGGGGGTAAAAGTCAGCTAACACATTGGATTAGGGCCAGTAAGGTCAAAGCCTTTATATCCATGACTGAGATTGAGGGTGTGAGCGATCTTGTCTAAGCACATTTGGTACACTAATTGTAAAAGTAGAGTTTGTGATTGCACCACAATGTCATCTGGACTAAAAATTGCTGTCTCTGTCAAGAAAATGCACCCATGTGTGCAAACAACTGTGGCACAGAATTCCAATTTCAACATTCTTGCAAAATAAAATAGAAATAGTCTTATCGGGTTACTTGGGTGTTGCAGTGACGTATCAGATGGTAAATCCATGGTGCTTTGACATACGGTGGTAATGATTAATTACCATTTCCTCTTTTACCATTACCATTTTCTACCATTTTCAAGACTATCACAGTATTAATATTGTGTTTGTCAAAAATGAGGTAATTCCATAGTACTTTAAATACGTAATTTGTAACAACAGCAGACTATTGGATTATGCTGAATGTTAGACTATATGTTTGCTTCTGTGTTTTTTTTTAGCATTATGAGCCGTATGTTTGTTGTGGGAAGCTCAAAAATCCTGGCTGTAGAGCCAAGTGTCTAAGTGTCCAGTCCTCACTTAAAGGGATAGTTCACCCAAAAATGAAAATTCTGTCATTAATTACGCGAGCGTGTGGCGGTGCCGGCGCCGGCGCTGGCGCTGACCCAGATCCGGTGTGAAGATGTCATTACGCCGGATCTGGGTCAGCACCGCCACACGCTCGCGTCATGATACTGTCGTGAACGCGCGTCCAAAGTGATGCAATGCTTTTAAGTGGTCAATCCTGTGAAATCCTTTCCTGTCAAGACCGACTGATTGTATTACTTACTGTTCTGATGCGTTTTGTTGCACTAATACAATGTTGTTGTTGTTTTTACATCAGCATGTCAGGAAATCGTGTGGGAGGCTTTCAAAACCTTCTTGGATCGCCTCCCAAATCAGGACGAATACAAGAGCTGGATGAGCCAGTGCCAGACAGAAAGACTCTCTGTACAGGAGATTGGCGCTGCCTTTAGCCAATCAGAAGAACACTTAGCACTTACCCACAAAGTATGTAGCATAAGACCTGTATCATTAATGTTGTACTAATTATATTAGCTTATTGTAATTGTCTTACAGAGTCTGTTTTTCTCCTCACTATTCGTCTTCCTCTTTCTTTTCAGTAATACACCTACATACTCAGCATGCAGGTATACACCCTTTATACCTGTTCTTTATTTTTTCATTAAATGTACTATGCATTAGAGAACTTGTGTGTGCGGTTGAATAGTTAACTCATACATTTTAAGGTTTTTTTCATTTTCATTTTTTTTATACAGACCTGAGGAGTCTTCCCAAGAGCAAGACCATGTGCCACCAGGTCTGTCTATTATGATTGTTGTTGCTGACAGTTTCTTACATAAATGTATATAACCCTTACAAAATCTTCTTGGTAGTACTGTACATTATTGTTTCTCCTCTATGCCCCGCCTTTCTGAAACGTGTAAATTTTTACAAGGTCATCGGTCTGAAAAGCGAGGTGTGCTCTGATTGGCCAGCTATCCAGTGCGTTGTGATGTATGGCTGAATACCTCAAGCGTGTGTTACGCTCTTACCATACTGTGATGCCCTGTCCGGCCGGAGCGACGAGACAAAAACATTAAAACCCATTATAAATGAGGCATTTGTTGCATCCAGTGGGAACATAATTACGGATTATAATGACTTGTAATGTCTTTTTACGCGTTGCATTGCGCCACGTAAACATAAAACCATGTCTGCATTTGTGATCGGAGAAATGACGAACAACAAGTGCTACTCTACACTACTCAAAACTCGCGTTTGAATCGTCAGTGGCAAATCCTTTAAATATGAAGACGTACTTACAGTCTGTGAGTCAGAACAGCCGGCATTGTAGTCTACTCTTCCAGGTTCAGGAAACAGTCATCCATAAAATGCACTAGACACATCTGAATATTTGGGTTGAACTGTTCTGGAACAGTGTTGTAAATACAACTTAACCACTGATTTCTAGCCGTGTCCTCTTTTGGAAGGCCAAACAAAGTAGTTTCGCTTTCACAACGAGAAACACAGCGCCTTATACACAGCAACAATACTACAGCGAGAATAAAAGTTACGCTTTCTTTCTTTGCGTGAACATTTGGGCGGCGTTATGCAAATCTTCCCACATCGTGATGTAGACATGTGGGGGCGTGTTAGAACGAGCCATTTTAGGAGGGCGTGGTTGACTCTTAACTTTTATAAAGAATATCTCTTTGGATTTGAGACTTTAGTCTTTGCAACTTTACAGATCTTCTTTATGCACCAAGAGCTTGTAACACTCCAAAGAGAAAGGAAAAATTGAAATTGCATCATATGACCCCTTTAAATTCAGTTATGAAAAGGTAGATTGGTCTTGTTTGTGTTGGAAAAGTAAAACTGATTACCCCTTGACAACTGCTAGTTGATCAAATTAGTTCTTAAAATACAGTCTTACCATGGTGGCCCCTGGTTGTTTCACTAAGTTTTGTATAGCATTTTCTTTACACTTTACTTCAAAAACTATGTCTAAAAAGGGTAATATTTTATGTATTTGAGGTCAGAGATGTGGGAACGGTGAAGAGAGAGAGGGCAAACATTTTGCATTTTAGGTCAGCATTGCTGTCTAATCAGCCAATATTGTCTTAAATACCCTGCATAGCACTTATATATTGCATCATTCCATGACCAAATATATTCAATCTTGAGTTTTGTAAAATGTTGCGACAAGATGTTAATTAATTAATTCATTAATTTTTTTTTGCTTGTGAAAAATTACAGTTTTGAACATATAAGATAATAAAAAGTGTGACCCTTGACCATAAAACCAGTCATAAGTAGCACGGGTATATTTGTAGCAATAGCCAACAATACATCGTATGGGTCAAAATGATAGATTTTTCTTTTATGCCAAAAATCATTAGGATACTAAGTAGATCATGTTCATGTTCCATGAAGATAAAGATCATGTTCCATGAAGATAAAATTTCCTTCTGTAAATATATCAAAACGTAATTTTTTATTAGTAATATGCATTGCTAAGGACTTCATTTGGACAACTAAGTAAAACTGATTACCCCTTGACAACTGCTAGTTGATCAAATTAGTTCTTAAAATACAGTCTTACCATGGTGGCCCCTGGTTGTTTCACTAAGTTTTGTATAGCATTTTCTTTACACTTTACTTCAAAAACTATGTCTAAAAAGGGTAATATTTTATGTATTTGAGGTCAGAGATGTGGGAACGGTGAAGAGAGAGAGGGCAAACATTTTGCATTTTAGGTCAGCATTGCTGTCTAATCAGCCAATATTGTCTTAAATACCCTGCATAGCACTTATATATTGCATCATTCCATGACCAAATATATTCAATCTTGAGTTTTGTAAAATGTTGCGACAAGATGTTAATTAATTAATTCATTAATTTTTTTTTGCTTGTGAAAAATTACAGTTTTGAACATATAAGATAATAAAAAGTGTGACCCTTGACCATAAAACCAGTCATAAGTAGCACGGGTATATTTGTAGCAATAGCCAAAAATACATCGTATGGGTCAAAATGATAGATTTTTCTTTTATGCCAAAAATCATTAGGATACTAAGTAGATCATGTTCATGTTCCATGAAGATAAAGATCATGTTCCATGAAGATAAAATTTCCTTCTGTAAATATATCAAAACGTAATTTTTTATTAGTAATATGCATTGCTAAGGACTTCATTTGGACAACTTTAAAGGCGATTTTCTCAATATTTAGATTTTTTGCACCGTCAGATTCCATATGTTAAAATATTTGTATCTCAGCCAAATATTGTCCTATCCTAACAGACCATACATCAATGGAAACTTATTTATTCAGTTTTTAGATGATGTATAAATCTCAATTTCAAAAAATTTGACCCTTTTGACTGGTTTTGTGGTCCATGGTCATAAATATAAAAAAAAAATAAAAAATACCTTAAAGTAACTACAAATGAGCATGTAAAGCAAATATCTTTAAAAGGAATTCCGTGTGGAGCATGCCCCCGATTCGCGCAATGTTCTCACCTTTTTTCCCCCATACCTGTTTGCATCTCTGCTAATGGCCGTAAAGTAAAAAGGATAAGAAACTTGGCTTGTAGGGTTTGGTTTGCATTTCATTTGAAACTACTGAATGTCTAAACTAGAATATTTCTAGAAAAAAATATTTTTGATGATAGCAAGACCAAAACTGTGGTCTGAAATCGGTAATGCTTATAACTTTTCTGAGGTTCTACAGGGCTATTTTGATGCAAACTTAATGTGTGCAATTCAGATTTAAATGCTTATGCTAAATAATTGGAAATAAATAAACTTGCAATGATCTTGAAATAACATTTGTCTGCACCCCAAGAGACAAATAATTATCTTCAAAACTTGGTAGGTGATGAGCTTCCAGCAGAGACCACTGCGGTGGTGACCACGGCGCTTCCACATGAGGTTGTCTCAGAGAGCACGAAGGAAGTTACTGCAGAAGCACCATCTGCTGTCATGACAATGGAGATGGATACTGAGGTAGGTGTTTGGCAGGCTGAAACATACTGTTCATACTGATATAAAGTAAAGTCTGGTTCCAATCTGATGCACTCATGAGTCATGATATATGCAAAAATATACATATAACTGAATTATGAATACTGAACACCTGCTCAAAGTTTGTGTGTGTGTGTTGTCTGTTGTAGATCACTAATGAGATTGAGCAGGAAGCAGCTGCTTCGCCTTCACATCCTCTGGTTGAGCAGAGGGTGGAGCTGGCTATGTTATTGACTGTAGAACCATGGAGTGAAGAGCTGTTCAACTCCACCAGCAGTGAGCATGGCAGACTCACTCACAAGATCACAGAGAAGGTACAACACACCCACATACTTGCTTTAATTTTTACACAAATGTTATATATAATGGTTGTTCTGTACCAACCTTAATTACTGTATCATTTTGGTTTTGTGTTGCCTGTTTGTCATTTCATACAGATTTCAGCTGCTTTGAAGAAACTGACAGAATTCAAGAGTGTATCGGTATGGAACATCAGGTGTGTTAGTGCATGTTTAATTTTGTTATTATAGTTGCATTTAAATATTGTATGAATATCACTGCATTTGATTACAACATACGAAACCCTGTAGCATTTTAAAAATGACAGGTCAAGCATACAGTTCAAGCAAAAAAATTTTTTTTATAGAAATAACTGTTTTAGATTTTAAATAATAAAATAATAGATACACTATATAAAATGTACAAGAATTGAAACACTTCCTGGTTGTCGGATTGGAACATGCCATAGTTAATGAATAATAAGACAATATGCAGCATTAGCCTATGACCTGCTGCAGTGGTAATTGTGCTAAAAATATGAACTTTATCTTTCCTGCAGGCCACAGATGGATCCCTCAAGGTAAATTAAACTTGATTGTGTGCATGAATGCAGGTTAGTTCTTTGAGTTAGAATAAACAAGCAAGAATCATGTTTATAGTCATGCAATTACTATGGAAGTCAATAGGGCATGAAATTATTATGACATAAACACTTTAAAATATACAGTGTCTTGAAAAAATTTACTCTAACATTACAACTGATCATGTGAGACTATTGTGATCATCACTTGTTAATTTTTTCTGTGCAAAGCTATATCCAATACAAACCCATAGACATCCATTGTAAGTGCAGTTGTTGTCTTCTCTCTGCAGTGGTGATAAGGCAGTATTGGTGGAATATGCTGTGTCCCTCCAGACCAGCAGTGAAGAGATCAGCAGTGAGACACTGGACTTCATTAATCTTCAATCCAACATGGTAGAGGGCACCTTTAGTTACTCAGAAGGGCCCACTGTTCAGTACACCATTATTGACATCCACCCCGACATCACTGAGGCTCTGCATGGTACTGCTCTATCTGCTTGTAGCTACTAGTCCTCTACAGTACATCTCAGCAGTCTGTCATGGTGTGATGTTCTCTTGTCAGTGGAAACCTTTCCAGAGGAAAGCCATCCTGCAGAAGAATCTCTAGACCCTGACCACAAGGTGAATTACATTTCTGTCACGGTGGCAGTGAAGACACCAACTGCAGTATACCAACTAGATATTTACATATATACTCAACAAGGTGCACAATTTGAGATAGTATTCTTGACACAGAGAATAAGAAATGTGGGCGAGTTTTGTACCAAAGTTTAATGTTTAACAATTTCAACAAAACCCTAACTCTAAGAATGGAAAAACAGGAACAACTTTTAAGGAACAGTAACTTCAAAAAAGTCTGGGAATCAACTGTTTTATTTTGATTATTGTCTAGGATGATATCTTAGCAGTAGAAAAAACATCTGAGCTGCCTGGAGAGGTGATGGAGGTCTTTACTATTGGTGACCTTTTGGATTCTACAATGTCAGAAGAAGAAGGTATGGGAGTGCAAGATGTCATCATACCTTATAGACCATGCCAGCTGTAGTTCCTCAGAGGATAAGGACCAACATTCACATGTACAATGATTTATGGCAGAGTTGTACAATCCTGCTCCAGGAGGGCTAGCATCCTGCAGAGTTTTGTTCCAACATTCCGACACACTGGAATGTTTATAAATTCTGCAGGACAGTGGCCCTCCAGGACCAGGATTGGACACCAACATTTACACCAACATGGTGGTGAAAGACCCAAAACAAAGATGCTTGTTTATTCCTACTTTCAGACCTTCAAGACAAGGACTTGGTGTCACAGTTTCTTCCCAACCTGACTCCTGCTGTGGATAGTGAAGCTGTAGGTCCCATTTTTGATGCCAAGCAAGACAGTGGCTTGACAATTTATGATTTTAATCCCGCCTCTGGATCTGGTGCAGAAGACGATTGGGTAACTGTACTTACTAGGGCTCAAGAGCCAGTTGGAGAGACAGAAGGTGAGGAAGAGGTTTTGATTGATGTAGACACGCCACAGATTGAGGACTGTGAATTCTCCACAATTACAACAGTGGTTGAAGAGGACCAGATCTTGCCTGAGGAAAGTCCTGAACTGATTACTGTTAAAGCTGGAGAAGATGGAAATCTACGGGTTGGTAGCGAAGTGCCCACAATGCCGCCAGTCAAAGTGGCTGAGGCAGAATCTACCCTAAAACCCGAGGTTTTACCAGGTACCTCATCACATACCCTAAAACCCGACATTATACTACCTGCAGAAGAAGAGAGGACAGAGGAAGACAACGAGGAAGAAACTGTGTTAACAGAAATGCGAAAGGTTGAGGAAACTGAAGTTGCTGTGATCATAAAGGAAGAATCAGAGGAGGTTGAAGAAGAGGAACAGGAAGAATCTATTGACAGTACCACAGTGGCACAGGAGGATGATTTTGTACTAATGGATGTTTCAGCAATACAGTTTTCAGAGGAAGTTCTAACAGAGTATGAGATCCTATTGGTCACCATTGAACCAGCAAGCCCAGTCTACCCAACTCCTCTTTCAACTGAGAAAGAATCACCCTTCTCCCTCATCACCACTATTACCCCAGCGGAGGTGGAGTTGGTGCATACCTTAAATTCAAAAGTTATGACTACATCTCTAGATGTGATTCATTACAAAGAGGAAGAGGGTAGTGGCATCTCTGGTGTCATCCAGGGTGATGAAGTTTCCAGCATAGCCTTGCCAACAAACCCTGGGCGGTCTTTGATAGTGTTTTTCAGTCTTCGTGTAACTAACATGATATTCTCTGAGGATCTGTTTAATAAGAGCTCTGCAGAGTACAAAGCCTTGGAGCAACGGTTCCTTGAACTGGTAGTGTACCTCCTCTAAAATACATTTGCTCCTATTGTTTTTCCTCTTCCTTATCCTACCATAACTTGTTATTCCTCTTCAAACACATATCCTGTCAAATCCTCATCAATCCAAATCAGGAGCTTCCAATCCTATTACTGGAGGGCCACCTTCCTGCAGAGTTTGGCTCAAGCCACAAATACACCAGAACTAGCTAAACAAGGTCTTCAGGATCACAAGAAACTTACAGGCATATGTGTTCAAGCTAAACTGTGCTGGAAGGTGACCCTCCAGAAGCAGGAATGGACATCCTTGATCCAGATTAAATTATTCACTAGTTCAGATCCAGCCCTCGAGGTCCACTTTCCAGTTTGATCAAGGCTGGATCTAAACTCTGCAGGAAAGTGGACCTCGAGGACCAGAGTTGAGAACCCCTACAATGTTTTATATTATATGCCAGTGGTTCCCAACTCTGGTCAGGGAGTACTCCCAGCTCTGCACATTTTGCATGTTTCCCTAATCAAACTCACCTAAATGTATGCATCAGCTCATTAGTAGAGACTCTGAGACCTGAAATGAGTGTGTCAGATAAGAGTGACTTAAAAAATGTTGGGGGTACTCCAGGACCAAGGTTGGGAACCACTTCAACTCGAGTCCTGTTGTGCCAAACACAAACAAACAACCTTATTAAGGTGTTTGATCTTATCAGAATAGCTTGCAAATTATAGACTGGTGGGTTAGATTGGGATCGTTGATATAGTCTGCAGGGCACTGGCCCTCCAGGGCTGGAATTGAAGAGTTCTGTTATGTACCATTTATGTTTCTGAGTTCATTCACTCATTATTGTTATTGTATGTCCCTCAGCTGGTGCCATATCTGCAGTCAAACCTCAGTCACTTCGAGAACCTGGAGATCTTGAACTTCAGGAATGGAAGTATTGTGGTGAACAGCCGTATGAAGTTTTGGAAGCCTGTTCCTCGTGGAGTCAATACTGCTGTTTTCCTCATTCTAGAGGATTTCTGCAACACAGCTTACCAGACCATGAACCTCGCCATTGACAAATATTCGTTGGATGTCGAATCAGGTCAGACAACATCAGAAAACCTTAGTCAGTTTGGTCCTACATCCTATATATTATGTATTTAGGTACCTCGTCACAAGCCACCTTAATGCTGTGGCTAATCTATGTGGGTTATTTGTTTTAGGGGAACAGGCAGATCCGTGCAAGTTTCAAGCATGTAATGAGTTTGCTGAATGTACAGTAAACCAATGGTCAGGTGAAGCTGAATGTGTGTGTAATGCTGGTTACTTCAGCATGGACGGACTACCCTGCCAAAGCATCTGTGACCTTCAACATGACTTCTGCTTGAATGATGGGAAATGTGATGTCATTCCCGGCCAAGGAGCCATCTGCAGGTTTGTTTATTTGATTATATGATATTCAAGAAATTTTGAATGCATATGTGCACATTTAAGAAAATTAATTACAGATCAGATCCTGTACATTGAAGTCTGTTCTACCTGGAGAATGGCATATTCATTCATTTTAAATTAAGTAGCTGTTTGTATGTTTGTCTGCACTGTAGATGCCGTGTTGGGGAAAACTGGTGGTACAGAGGAGAACATTGTGAAGAATATGTTTCTGAGCCACTCGTAGTTGGCATTGCCATAGCATCTGTTGCCGGGTTCCTTCTGGTGGCGTCAGGAGTAATTTTCTTCCTAGCAAGAACTCTGAGAGACCAATATGACAAGGATGAGACGGAGGACCCAGTACGGTAAGAGACATACTGTATCACAGTCAATCTGGTAAATCACGGCTTCATCCCAACTCGCATACTTTTACTGTGCATTATAATATTCTTTCTAATACGGACTTTGTCTTATGTAAGGGAACTCCAGTTCATGAAAGATTTACCTCAGAAGTCAGAGCCTTCAGAGCTGATCACCTGACACAAACCCTTGATTAGAGTTTGACCTTGAGTGAAGTAAAGCAGCCTTGAGCTACTGGAAAGGTGCTATATAACTAAAACCAATAAAAAAATTATAATGAAAAAATTATAATTCAATCAAAGAAAAATGTAACCATTAAATTGTAACAGCGATGAATGAGAACATGCAAATTAAAATAAAACTAAGGTTTCAATTTTGCATTACACACTAAACAGGGTCAAATCTATTGAATTATTACATTATATATAAATATTTTGCCCAAGAAGCTTTGGCATGTAAATTATTGTTAGAACAAATATTTATAAGAACTGTCACTTAGGAGTCAGTTACATTTTCATTAAATGCTCATTTATTACTCACATCTTTGTAATTACTGCATGTGCAGCACCTAGGAAGAAGCTTCCATCTCCAGTAATTCCATTATGAGATTTTCATTAATTCATCAACAAGGCTGATCTTTGATCCCTTGACTCTTTAAGTCATGGCTTCTTAACCTTGCGGATGTCTGTTGCAACCTTTTTTGTGTGTATCCATGTTTGTATGCAGGAGAGAGGACAGTCCACCATTTCTAGACATGGCCACTAAGTATAACCCCATGTTTGAGAGCGATTTAACTACAGGCTACAGCCATTACTACCAGCGGTACCCCGAGCCCCCAGTCCACAGCAGCGCCAGTGCTGAGGCATCCACAGAGTTCAGCAGTGAAGAGATACGGCATATTTATGAAACCAGTGAACTCACTAAGGAGGTATGGGTCTGTGCATGCGTATGTTTACAACAAATTATTTTGTATACACCACTTTAGGTGAGCAAGTGAAATTTTGTGTGAAAAATGTAAGCGAGTATGTGATACATGTTTCTGGGAATTTCTCTTCCTGTCCATTCCATAGGATATTCAAGATCGCATCCGCATCCTTGAACTCTACACAAGAGATCGCCAGTTTGCAGATTTTTTGAAGCAGCATCAAATGTGAGTATTTTTTTTCACGATGCCTTATTAATAACCTATAGCTTTGCTTATTTTCACCCCTCATGTAATTTTATTTTTATTTTATCAGAGCAATGGATAATCAAAGAGAAAGTTCCTCCAAATAGTCAGTAGCAGTCCAATGTCCAATAGCCTGCTGAGTGCAAAACAATGAAGGTTAGTAAACAATGTTATGAGAACAGCATGTTACAATGTAACAGTATGTTTTGTGTCTCCAGTGTTGCATCTAGTGTAAACATCAATGGATCTTTAGGGCTTTTCAGACTTTTATTATTATTATTTTTAAATGATTCTAAATGCAGTGTTTGTATTGATTTGCGTCATATGTTCCTCTTCCAGAAACTTGGGTTGTCTTTCAGGAAATGGCATCTTAGTGATTCCAGAGCAATTTCTCTTCAGCCTCTCTGAGACTTTGCCATCGCAAATTAAAATGGCTACCTTCTTAAAACTAATAACTTCTTATTTTTGTTCCTTTTTTATTTATTTATTTTTTTATTTTTTATTTTGTTTTATTTTTTATTTTTTGGTTAAAGACAATTTTCTGTCATAGAACGGGATCTTGGTCACAGACAATATGCTTGTAATTGATTGAAATGTTTTGTTAGTGCCTTCTAATCTTATCTGTGGCCCGTCTCTCAGACAATCAATCTTTGGTGTTCAAAGAAAAAGATCCCTAATGCATTAATCCTGAAAGTTACTTGAATCACAGACCATTAATCTTGTATTACCCTCTTAGTACATTACCTTTTAAAGTTTCACTGCTTGTTAGAGATTTCAAGCTCTTCTGTATTAAGACAAATCAGACTGCTAATTTTAATTATTTTTAAGACAAGTAAGCTCACTTGGTGGCCATCTTGGAAGCATCTGGGCAGCTATTTTCTATGTAGGTAATAGTTATACAAGTACAGCTTCTACATACTTGAAGATTGACCAAAATCAAAAAGACATATTTTAAATAAGTAGAAAAATATGACTGCAATGTTATCACAGATCTGCTTCATAAGCTTGAATCACAGGATAAAAACGATGCCTCTATCAAAAAGGTGATTGGCTCTTTTAACTGAAATTAGGGGCGTCCATTCCTGCAGCTTCCAAATTGAGCTCTGCAATTTCTCCTATTTATCTTTTTAATGAGTGTACGTCAAATCCTTCCAACAGTGATTGTTGCAATAATGGACATTTGTATGTATTTTTTACATTATTTACTGTATTTAAAATTGTATCAGTTAAAGGGTATAGTTCACTTTCAGTAAAAACTGAAAATACTGTCATCATTTACTTGCGTCATTAAGTGAGGAAATTATTTGGCAGAATTGTCAAATTTGTCTGAATGATGCCTTTGAGTTTTTTTTGTGAGAAATAAAACTTTGTTATACAGGAGAATTTTATTTACAAGTTTTATTACAGGTGCTAAGGAATTGTTGACATTTATGAATGGTTTGTATTGCATGTTTGCCTGTGTGTTATTGCAGTGTGAGGTGTCTAAGCAATACAATGTGTTTTGGGCTGATGGTCTTCCATGTATCAGGGCCAATTCAAGAGAATAGAGAGCTCACTACAATTAGTCAAAACAGAGATTACAGCCCAGATTACAGAGCATTACCTACAGCCTGTGCTGAAAGTGTGATATGTGACTGTGTTTTCCAGTTTATAGCATAAAAATGTAAATGGCTTTAATATGTGTTATACAACATAGTGAGGTCCGTAAATCTGAGACATATGTGCATGTGGGTTTGGAATGACACGAGTGTGATTAATCTATGATAGAGTTTCAAGTTTGGTTGTATTGATCATTTAATGATAATGGAAAGATCTCCAGAGTAACATACTTCCTTTTGTTGATATTATGAGAAACGAATGGAGACCAATGTGGTAACGTGTAACATATGAAAGACACAAATATCCATTTTTTGTTTGCTAGTGTTTTAAGTAGAGAGGGCATGAGAAACGACTACAATCAGAACTAGGCTACGTGCCTGAGCCACAAAGAAAGGGGTGTTTTTCTCTCTACAATGTCAGTAGTGAAGAACTGATGGTCCAATGATTCTGTCGACATTTCAAGTGTAACTGAATAACCTGTTGCAGTTACACTTCACAGTTTAACCTCTAGGTAGCGGTGTTTGTGTTTTTAATATTTCAAAGTGTGATCAATGCATCACAAAACAACAGATGATAACACGACTGGTGTAAAATCCCCATGCTGCTAGTATTTTAGGTGCTGCATTGGCTATGACTATGGGGCAGTGTTTGCACTCTAGATGCTACAGTTCTTGTAAGTAGTGATATAGGAGAAACGAAGCTTTTCGAAGCAGTTGCACCTCAAAATGATTCAGTTTTTTTAAGCGCTCAAAACACCGCGACACTACTGGTCAAGATGTTGTAAATGCAACGGGAACAGCTGAATGTGTAAAGCAACTTCCGGTTCTCGCGGACTTTAAATTTAATCTACAAATAATACCATTTAATGTGAAGGGTATGTAATCAATTTTTTAATTGACATGTAGCGCTTTTGTATTCTTAGTCGGGACTTGTCAAACTAGGCCAATTAGGAACAATTAAAGGGGTCATATGATGCGATTTCAATTTTTCCTTTCTCTTTGGAGTGTTACAAGCTCTTGGTGCATAAAGAAGATCTGTAAAGTTGCAAAGACTAAAGTCTCAAATCCAAAGAGATATTCTTTATAAAAGTTAAGAGTCAGCCACACCTACCTATAATGTTTTTTTAAACTTTAAACCGCATAAACACATTTCATTACACCATATATTATATATATTATATATTACACCATATATTAGCAGCATCATATGACCCCTTTAAGGACTATTTTTCTTTCTATATTATTTCCTTGTATTAAAATTCATGAAAACTGAACCGAGATCAAAACCATTAGCAGTGGTTCACATTGTTTTACTGAATATCAAGTGGGCCATTCTACAGAATTGGCCCAAAGTCAGAGTCAGAAACGTCTTGAAAAAATTTATTTTTTATTTTTTGTCTTTTTACGCGTTGCATTGCATCACGCCACGTAAACATAAAACCATGTCTGCATTTGTGATCAGAGAAATGACAAACAACAAGCGCTACTCTACACTGCTCAAAACTCGCGTTTGAATCATCAGTGGCAAATCCTTTAAATGAAAACATACTTACAGTGCGCGCACATCAGCTATACAGGCGTTAATACTGAATGTTTAATGTTATATTCATTGCATACATATATTTCGTAGTAGACATCCTTAACTCCTTTCTGCTGTCTGTTGTTGGTGTTTCTTTGTTTGAAGATGGCGCTTATCACATGATGTGTGGTATCGGCATTTGGTATCGGGGCATTTTAACGAGTACGAGTACAGGAGACCAGTATCGGTATCGGTGTATCCCTAATGAAAACGTACTTGCAGGCTGTGAGTCAGCATTATTTGTTAGCATCATAGACTGTGGTCAGCATGCGCGCCGAAGGGGAAACGGGAACTGAATTCACCGGAACACCGGCATTGTAGGCTACTCTCCCAGGAAACAGTCCTCGTCCTCCATAAAATGCGTTGCACACATCTGAATATTTGGGTTGAACTGTTCTGGAACAGTGTTGTAAATACAACTTAACAATTGATTTCTAGTTGTGTCTTCTTTTGGATGACCAAACAAAGTAGTTTCGCTTTCACAACGAAACACACAGCGTCTTCACGACATGGCGGCGGAGGCAACAATACTACAGCGACAATCAAAGTTACGCCTTCTTTCTTTGCGTACACATTTGGGCGGTGTTATGCAAATATTCCCACACAGTGACGTAGACATGTGGAGGCGTGTTTAAACGAGACGTTTTAGGAGGGCTTGGACGAGTCTTAACTTTTATAAAGAATATCTCTTTGGGTTTGAGACTTTAGTCTTTGCAACTTTAGGGATCTTATCTATGCACGAACAGCTTGTAACACTCCAAAGAGAAAGGAAAACTTGAAATCGCATCATATGACTCCTTTAAAAAACATCCCATGTTTCAGTAGTGGCAGCATTTTTTCAGTAGTGATAGTAATTGGTAGCAACCACATCACATTACAGAATTTTAACTCGCATACTAAAATACAACAAAAAAAAAATATATAGCAAAACTGTACTAAAATTTTGTTTCCCCATGAGGATTATGTGTTCACTTTTGTCACTACCGAAACAATGATGCCATGTTTCAGTAGTGACTGTTTCGGTCGTGACAATTCTATAGGATAACACCCCCAAAAACAAAGATGTCACTACCTTTATGGAATAACTCCCAAAAAAGTGTGCTTTATTGCAGGAAAAAGGTGTTCGGTAGTGACGTTCCTCAAAGTTACACACAGATTTTTCAGACTTTTGAACACATTTACCTCAAAATGATGGGACCTATCTACTCACACCTTGTAGCTATGAGAGAGGGGGACACAGGATCATAAATTTATGGGTTTAGTTAAAATCAGTATAGCAAGAATCAAAAAGATACTTTTAAAAACAACAATGGAAAAAAAAAATACAAAAATTATTTCAGTATCATTTTCATGTGTTGAAATTTAGGGGTTGGTTCGGAACAGCCACCTCCCAATTGAAAGCACCTAATAAATTATGATTTTATATATATTAAGCTTACTAATATTTTAAATATTATTGTGGGTTTCAATAGATAATAGAAGGATCTTAATAAACATCTAAGATTTGAATACTTTTTTTAATGCTTTTTAAATGTTGTTTTTGGTTGTAGGACAGCAGTTTGCACCAATTCTGTAGAATGGCCCATATAACCAAATTTTGAAAGGTTTCGAAACCAATGCTCTAATCAGTCTGACATAATATCCACCTTATTTTTCAACGGGGAAGTGAGCCGTTTTCTGTAAATGTGTGAGACCTCCGGTTCATTAGCCACTGTAGGGAAATAACGAGAAAAATAACAACGTGCAGTAAACGGTACGGTTTGCACTACAAACCAGTATGTTCATAATTAAGATAATACATTAAAATAATATGTAAAGACACACCAGTTTAAAATATCAAGCCGCAAAACGAGCTGTTTTGTACAACTAAAAAGAACTGGAAACAGATGACACTGGAAGCCAGACACATTAAATTCACAAATGGCCTTGCCCACTCTTATGGAAAAATAAGGTGGATAGCCTCGTTTTCTGAAATCACGTGACGTGGGGAATTTTCACATCATGTGAAACTTTTCGAACCACCAGTGATTCAGTGAAAGATTTCCATGCTTCAGAAAAAGTAATGTATCACTATATCACTTTAATTCATTTTATGTAATTTAAGGCATTAATGTTTAGTTTTTTTTCAATCTGGTTAGGTGTTTTTTTAACCGGTAAAGTATTTATTGTTTTATATCAATTTAAAGGACAGCGCCATATTGAAATTGTCTTTTGACCTACGACGTCAGCCCCGTCACATTTAACAATGACTGAGGTCTTGTGGAATAGTAGTAAGGTATACTTCAGAGTCTAGTGAAAGTAGTTCTTTGCAAGCTTTGCTTACTATGCATACTGTTAATTTTTGACGTACTAATTTTCGGACAGTACAGTAGTGGAGAGAAACAGGCGTAGAATGCGGAGATAGTGTTAGTTATGGCGCGAAACACCTGTTCATCATGTCACTGCGCAGCTCCCATTCCGAATGGTTATTTTTGTTGCATAGAAACATTTTTATGCCTGGGCCTATATCTGATTCTACTTAATGGATTTGCTTAATAAAACAACAGCAACATAATTAGAACATGACCATGACATAATGTGAAAGTATAATATGCTAGATCTGAGACAGTCTTACATACTATTTGAGATAAGTGTTGGACACAGACACAGAAAGAGATTTTAACTGTTATTGGTGTGCATCAAGTGATAAATTTGATAAATGTCCTGCTGCAGGTCACATTTGTACATTATTTGTCAGTGTTACAGTCCTTATGATTCTGTGTGCTTCGACTTTTCTGGCAATGTTTATAATGAATCACCCTCCTGAGTTGAATTCATCAGTTCCCCACACACACACATATGCTGCCAACAGCTGCATTAGTCACTTTTTCTTCCTCTGAAGAAACACAAACACAAAAATTTGCACATTTAACACCACTGATTGCTGAAGTTAAGGGCCACCAATGAACTTTGTGGACAATTTAGTCCTTTGTGTGGGGCGTCGTTATTTTAGTGTTTTATGCAAGCACATTTTGTCCACACCTTTGTGTTTTTTCTGCTTGTGTTTTCGTCTCTTTGTTAATTGGAATGCGTGTCTGTTTATATTTGTGTCGTGACCAAAATTTATTCTGCAGGAACATATGTGTGAAGTTCATTTGGTTCAACACGACTCTCCCTTTGAGCCAATCACAGCTGCGGAGCAAAGCACACACAATCATCTGTACCGAAACATTACACACGCCACACTGTAAAAAAAATCCAACTTTCGAAAAGTTCTAATAACCAATGTAAAAAAGAATTCCTGAACAAAGAATTTTTAGTAGGAGAACTCACAAAAATACTCTAAACATGTCGCTAGCAAAAGTTGTTTTTGTTTACCCAGACACTCAAGTATTTGTTCACAACATATCTAAATGTTCTCCCAACTTTTCAAACTGAGTCATCGGCACGAACAATTTTACATTGAACAATATTGCACAAGTACCCAGCATGCATTGCAACTTGAAAACATTTTATGTTAATAAAATATAATTGTTTAAAATGTTACTGGCTTAATTTATGCTGCTGCTGCTGTTGTCACTGTCAGTTTGCTGTCTTTTGGATCAGAGTTCATATTTTTACTGATTTAAAATTTGTTGATCCTCACCATGGTTGAGAATCGTGTGCTGAGGTATATGTGCATCTCATTGCAACTTATTTATCAGCGTTAAGTTTTACCTTTAGGTTTAAGAAGCAAATACTACCCATAAAGTTTAGAAGGCTTTGTAAAAAAACATAATTTTAAAAGAAAGAGGATTACTAAAAAAGCTCAGCATTGATGAGTGCTAAAAAATATTTGGTTGCTCTGACAGATTTTATAACACTCAATAGACTGACATTTATTCATTAGATGAACTAAAGTTTTTAAGTTGTCGGTTGCTAGTTGAGTTAACTTAAGTTGAGTGCATAGGTTGCCTTATTTTTTTGAGTTAGGTCAACTTTTTTTTTTTTTTTTACATTGTGTCCCCATGGTCCCTTAGTACTGTAGGTTACTTAAGCACCCCTCCATTGACTAAACAAGAAATGTGTCCCTGATTATTCATATTATACTAGATATCATTTTGCTTTATTTTGAATATTATTTAAACATATTTATATTCAAACCAACAGCACATGATACTGTTTCCATTTACATTTATGCATTTAGCAGGCACTTTTGTCCAAAGTGACTTACAAAGGAGGAACATGTTTTCATGTGACAGTTCAATAAATGGAAAGATACAGGAAGGACACAAAATACCCAGTTACTTTATCAATTTTTGTCCCTGGCCTGCTTTTGCTGTGTATATACAGAGTAAAATTCACAAATATATCATTCATGGTCTTCTGATGCTGAAGGCTGGGGATTTGTGTGTCTGTTTGTGATGTAGTTGGCATTTTTGTAATGAAACATCTGCGCTGAATTTTCAATTATTTATCCTGAAACACCTCCAAGAGTGAGGAGTGGAAAAAATCAAACTCCTGGTCACTACAGACAGAAACAGCAGTAACTATGTAAAATAGTAAAATGCTGTCATGCAGTCCAAGTACTGTTTAAAATAGACCTACCTCTTATAACGTGCAAATCATAAAAACGCTTGACTTCTATGCTGTATACAGTATGACAATTCTCTGTCAAGTCATCTCATATTGTTTGTATAAATGAAAAGTGGCACTTTACAAACAAATCAGAATGTTAGAATGATTTCTGAAGGATGATGTGACACTGAAGACTGGAGTAATGGCTGCTGAAAATTCAGCTTAGCCAAAACAGGATTAAATTACATTTTAAAATATATTCAAATACAAAGCAGTTATTTTAAAATGTAATAATAATTGGAAATACTACTGTTTTTGATCAGATTTAAAAATTTGACCAACCCCAAACTTTTATTTGGGTTGTAAGTGTAAGTTTTTCAATGGACAATTCTTAAACTATTACATTTGGTAAAAAAGCTGACCTTGAATTTATTACCTGGTGTCAAAATCTCATTGCTTTTCCAATCTGACTGCAAAGATCTCAGTAGTTAGACCTTTTCAAACTTAAACTCCAGCAGTTCATTTGTTTAGTCACAATGATTTGTCAACTGTAAAGATGATTTGAAGTTTGTCTGACCCATAATTTATTATTACAGGGCTAATAGGAGACAGGAGACTCCTGAGACACAATGGCATGTTCAAAGGTCTTCTAGAAAATTGACTGTAAGTACAAACAAATATATAAAATCATTTTCTGGTAATCAACTGGAGACAATTATGTTTAGTCAGAAACCTGGAACACTGATATATGCTATAAATATCATGCTTTTGTAGATTTTGAACATGTTCATTATTAATGAATGGATTCCAATCAGTCTTCAAACATTTCTTCATGTTTTTCTCTTTTAGCTGTGGTTAAATAGATTTAGTCTGAGAAATGGGTAACATATGGTATTACATTATATTTTGAACAGCCACACTGTGCTGGGAAAGGATAAAAAAGGCAAGGCAATATGATGCATTAGTTTTCTCTCAACAACAATTATCCTCAGTAACTAAACAGTACTTTGTTTAACCTGCTTGAATTTCGTCATTCTTGTCAAATCTGAAGATAGATTTTTCAGCAAATTTTTATTGTATTCTTACATAGGGTTTCATATTTATAATATGAATTGTACCATGTGTATTTAGTCAAAGTAGTTCACATTTCTCAGGAATTGTGACTAATGAGACCTGTTGAGAAAATTGTTTTAAAAAGTATTGAAGTATATACCATATGTGTGTGTGTAATTATGTATCGTTTGTTGATCTTGGTTAAATTCTTACATCCTGTATTCATTTATTATTTGAATTCATTAACAAAAACAACTACATTTTATGTAGTTTATGTAGTTTTCTTTTGAAAACCTTGTTATCCTATGATGTGAAATTCAAAATTATTTATTTAATTTAGTTGTAATACAGTTTTTTATCATGGAGTTGCTTTATGCTCCATGTTGTTAATGTAAATAATACACGAATAATATAAACATAATACAAAAATATTTCGTAACACCACAAATGTATTTTTCCTTTCTAATGAGGGTCCCAAATACTGCTTTGTGATATTATTACAGTGACTACTTCATGAAGTTGATCCTGAACACTGAATTGAGGCAGAAGAAAAGATGCAGCTTAAGAAGAAATAAAGTGTGCTGAAATAGTGTAGCGAGAGAGAGAGACAGAGATAAGCTAAAGGTTTAACAACTACAGTGTGACATCATAGGGTCCCTCCCTCTTCTTAATAATCCAGTATAGATGGTCATACAATCACACACCCATTTCCAAACACACTTTCTCTCACACACAGTGTGCACTGACACCTGATCTGAGGTCACTTTAAAGGACAAGGAGAAAACATATGATTCAAGAAAGAACAA
>NW_015552538.1:1797415-1803816 GCF_001515605.1 Sinocyclocheilus anshuiensis
TTTATTCATTAGATGAACTAAAGTTTTTAAGTTGTCGGTTGCTAGTTGGGTTAACTTAACAAGGTTGAGTGCATAGGTTGCCTTATTTTTTTGAGTTAGGTCAACTTTTTTTTTTTTTTTTACATTGTGTCACCATGGTCCCTTAGTACTGTAGGTTACTTAAGCACCCCTCCATTGACTAAACAAGAAATGTGTCCCTGATTATTCATATTATACTAGATATCATTTTGCTTTATTTTGAATATTATTTAAACATATTTATATTCAAACCAACAGCACATGATACTGTTTCCATTTACATTTATGCATTTAGCAGGCACTTTTGTCCAAAGTGACTTACAAAGGAGGAACATGTTTTCATGTGACAGTTCAATAAATGGGAAGATACAGGATGGACACAAAATACCCAGTTACTTTATCAATTTTTGTCCCTGGCCTGCTTTTGCTGTGTATATACAGAGTAAAATTCACAAATATATCATTCATGGTCTTCTGATGCTGAAGGCTGGGGATTTGTGTGTCTGTTTGTGATGTAGTTGGCATTTTTGTAATGAAACATCTGCGCTGAATTTTCAATTATTTATCCTGAAACACCTCCAAGAGTGAGGAGTGGAAAAAATCAAACTCCTGGTCACTACAGACAGAAACAGCAGTAACTATGTAAAATAGTAAAATGCTGTCATGCAGTCCAAGTACTGTTTAAAATAGACCTACCTCTTATAACGTGCAAATCATAAAAACGCTTGACTTCTATGCTGTATACAGTATGACAATTCTCTGTCAAGTCATCTCATATTGTTTGTATAAATGAAAAGTGGCACTTTACAAACAAATCAGAATGTTAGAATGATTTCTGAAGGATGATGTGACACTGAAGACTGGAGTAATGTGTATAAATGGCACTTTACAAACAAATCAGAATGTTAGAATGATTTCTGAAGGATGATGTGACACTGAAGACTGGAGTAATGGCTGCTGAAAATTCAGCTTAGCCAAAACAGGATTAAATTACATTTTAAAATATATTCAAATACAAAGCAGTTATTTTAAAATGTAATAATAATTGGAAATACTACTGTTTTTGATCAGATTTAAAAATTTGACCAACCCCAAACTTTTATTTGGGTTGTAAGTGTAAGTTTTTCAATGGACAATTCTTAAACTATTACATTTGGTAAAAAAGCTGACCTTGAATTTATTACCTGGTGTCAAAATCTCATTGCTTTTCCAATCTGACTGCAAAGATCTCAGTAGTTAGACCTTTTCAAACTTAAACTCCAGCAGTTCATTTGTTTAGTCACAATGATTTGTCAACTGTAAAGATGATTTGAAGTTTGTCTGACCCATAATTTATTATTACAGGGCTAATAGGAGACAGGAGACTCCTGAGACACAATGGCATGTTCAAAGGTCTTCTAGAAAATTGACTGTAAGTACAAACAAATATATAAAATCATTTTCTGGTAATCAACTGGAGACAATTATGTTTAGTCAGAAACCTGGAACACTGATATATGCTATAAATATCATGCTTTTGTAGATTTTGAACATGTTCATTATTAATGAATGGATTCCAATCAGTCTTCAAACATTTCTTCATGTTTTTCTCCTTTAGCTGTGGTTAAATAGATTTAGTCTGAGAAATGGGTAACATATGGTATTACATTATATTTTGAACAGCCACACTGTGCTGGGAAAGGATAAAAAAGGCAAGGCAATATGATGCATTAGTTTTCTCTCAACAACAATTATCCTCAGTAACTAAACAGTACTTTGTTTAACCTGCTTGAATTTCGTCATTCTTGTCAAATCTGAAGATAGATTTTTCAGCAAATTTTTATTGTATTCTTACATAGGGTTTCATATTTATAATATGAATTGTACCATGTGTATTTAGTCAAAGTAGTTCACATTTCTCAGGAATTGTGACTAATGAGACCTGTTGAGAAAATTGTTTTAAAAAGTATTGAAGTATATACCATATGTGTTTGTGTAATTATGTATCGTTTGTTGATCTTGATTAAATTCTTACATCCTGTATTCATTTACTATTTGAATTCATTAACAAAAACAACTACATTTTATGTAGTTTATGTAGTTTTTTTTTGAAAACCTTGTTATCCTATGATGTGAAATTCAAAATTATTTATTTAATTTAGTTGTAATACAGTTTTTTATCATGGAGTTGCTTTATGCTCCATGTTGTTAATGTAAATAATACACGAATAATATAAACATAATACAAAAATATTTCGTAACACCACAAATGTATTTTTCCTTTCTAATGAGGGTCCCAAATACTGCTTTGTGATATTATTACAGTGACTACTTCATGAAGTTGATCCTGAACACTGAATTGAGGCAGAAGAAAAGATGCAGCTTAAGAAGAAATAAAGTGTGCTGAAATAGTGTAGCGAGAGAGAGAGACAGAGATAAGCTAAAGGTTTAACAACTACAGTGTGACATCATAGGGTCCCTCCCTCTTCTTAATAATCCAGTATAGATGGTCATACAATCACACACCCATTTCCAAACACACTTTCTCTCACACACAGTGTGCACTGACACCTGATCTGAGGTCACTTTAAAGGACAAGGAGAAAACATATGATTCAAGAAAGAACAATTGTAGAAGTTTAGATAGAAGAGGTTTGAGTGGACTATATGAGCTCTGTATTGTTTTCTCTGAGAAAAAAGGACAACATGCGAGCCTTCCTCCTCCTCTTCCTCAGCGAGATCTTGCTGCTGAGACTGACCTCCGCAACCACCATGAAAGGTACCAACAAAAAGCAATTCAATCTTAGATTCTAGACGTGTTCTAGGATCATAAATATTCAATCATGAATATTTATAAGCAAATTTGACTGCCTATATATCACTTGACAGTTTTAGCTCTTTCTAGCTGTAGTTCCAATCCATATGCATGCAACTTATGAAATTAATTCTATGCAGAAGGAAAATCCTGCATGCAGTATGCCTATTGTAATGCAATACTATTGAAGTCATTAGTCTGGTATGCTGTGGATGCATGGTGCAAGCTCAGCTGTTGTCAATCTGTATATACAGATAAACATAATATATATCTGTTTTCTTTTTGGGGTAGGGATAGTGCAATAATTTGCTGTAATTGTGATAATTTTGAAGAGTGCATTAAAAGAATTCATTAATGATGTTTATGATTACACAGTAAATAATTTGTATTATATCAACAATGAATATTTCGAAAGCCTCGCAGGTCATTAAAATGGATTTTTATTGGATGTCAGTAATGGATTCTGTTGAAATTGCAAAACAAATATTGTGTGTGTTGATGTCTTCATTGGCAGCAAATACAAGGTCACATTAGTAAAGGCAGGTCTGTTTGTGTGTGTTTATTATCTGTTTCCTGTTAAAGCTCGAATCTATGAAGTGAGATTGTTAGAAATATTTGAGTGAATGAAAGCTGAGTGCATGGGCGTTGGTTGAATGTGGATTAATTTAGTTTACTTTTATGTTGCTTTAGTGTGCAATATCAAAAATGACTTCACACACTGAGTCTGTACTTAATGTGCCTGTGCCTGGATTTGTTTTGGCCTCACCACTCCCCTTCTCCTGTGTCATGTGTAAGTTACATGTAAGAGCAGACCCTTGTTGTGCAAACTGACATAAATCATATACTGAAAGAAATAAGCATCAACTCCACAACTGCCACTCAGCAATGAGCTCTTCATCCTATGACACTATCTTATTGTAACACACCTCAGCCTTGACTAATTTAACCCAGGCCACCCATCTGTTCGGTGATTGAACATCTCTAAATCCCTAGTTCTCATGGAAACCACTGTTTATCAATTCTTCATTGTCATGTGTTGCACACACTCTCCCAGAGGAAAAATGTATTTCTCAAAGGTTGCTGCTTCATAGCTCAGGAGATTTAAAGCAGTTCTCAAATATGTTTCAAGTCTATGTAAATTCAAATTTCACACACTTTAATACACATTCCTGGTCACATAGTGCATGATTAATCAGTGCATGTTTCATTAAAGGAAAATGAGTTTGTGTTTTGTAACTTTCAACAAAATGAAATATATTTTGCCACCTCTGAAACAACTTGGATGACTACAAGTAGGCCATTTGGGCTATTCTTTTGTGTTATTTAGGCATTGTTTTAAGTTACTATTGCCTTTCTCAAACCAGCTTGAATTTCAGTATGAACTTCAACTTTGTCCTCCACATCTCAGTTTAAAAGCTTTTTTTCTGATATGGGTGCAGGCAATGGATAAGTCCTTGAGACAATAAGATCTTGCATTTAAATTTTTCTCCATTCTAGTGTGGAACACCCACTTTCCATGATCCATTGAACTTCACAATATCCTGATTTACTCAGAAATTAATCATATTATGGAAGTAAAATGAGTAGCAAATGCCATTTAATTTTGTGAATTTTGTCTCCGATGTTTCTTCTGAAATTCCTTAAATACAATTTTTTAATTTAGGGTCAATTATTTTTTTTTAAAGAAATCAATCGTTTTATTCAGAAAGGATGCATTAAACGTCACAAAAGTGACCGTAAAGACTTTCAATTTCCATTAGATCATTAAAAAATAAATAAAAAAGCTGAAAATTCTTTTGAAATTCTGTTGATAACAGAATCCTGAGAAATATTTCATGATTTCCACACAAAATATTAAGCAGAACAACTGTCAACATTGCTAATAAGAAGAAATGTGTCTTGAGCACCAAATCAACATATTAGAATGATTTCTGAAGGATCATGTGACACTGAAGACTGGAGCAATGGCAGTATTTCAAGTGAAATATATTAAAGGGGTCATATGATGCAATTTCAATTTTTCCTTTCTCTTTGGAGTGTTACAAGCTCTTGCTGCATAAAGAAGATCTGTAAAGTTGCAAAGACTAAAGTCTCAAATCCAAAGAGATATTCTTTATAAAAGTTAAGTCAACCACGCCCTCCAATAATGTTCTTTTTAGCAATGTCATATGACCCCTTTAAAACAGAAAACAGTTATTTAAAATGACAGTAATGTTTCACAGTGTCAAATACATGCAGTCTTGGTGAACAAAGTCTTTTATGAAAGTCTTAACATTTGAATTCTACCGTAGCTCCGATAATTTGATTTAAGATTTGAAAATGATTTAAGCTCATACTGAAATCTCAGACTTTTGATTGCAGATCTCTTCTGAAACTCTAAAGGAGAAAAATGCGAGAATCAGGAAATGTCTCCAGTTGTTTATCAATCAATCAATCAATCAATCAATCAATCAATCAATCAATCAATCAATCTCACTGCTTTCTGGGAGAAATCATTATTCTCAAAGTGTCAGATTCAGTGGGTGACTAAGTTTAACTGTAAACAAACACGCATGCAACAAGTGTTTTCTCACGTTACATCCACACATGATTTCTGACATATTTCTGCAACAGAGCAGTTTATCTGCTGATTCCTCTGGGAGTCATACAGAAACCAGCTCTGATGTAATAAATGGGCTGTTTGTGTGATCCGGAGCTCAGTGCTCAATGCCAGGGGTTTCCCTCAAGCAGAAACAACTTTCTCTGGCATAGGACACTGTTTCATCATTCATTCTTCAGAAACGGCAAACGCACACATTTATGAGAAACAAACCACAGGGGTCTCGCGCTGGGATTCTTTTACGTGTTTGTGTTTTGTTGTCATAGTTCGCAAAACTAGCTAATTATAACGGCAGAACGTAATGTTTGTGAGGGAAGCATCCGTGCTGGACGGCGGTAAAGGTAGTTTGACGTTTGACATTCATTAGACATTCGGGTTTTTTGCCAATTAAACTCTTTGCAGCTTTTATGTTTTGAGCCCAAACTAACTCAGATAGACATAAATATATGCCCTTTATGTTGCACAAGGCTTAATTTCTAGGAATTAAAAAAAAAAAATTAACCATTTAAATTAATTAAACAATTTAACTACGTGACATTATAATATAAAACCAATACTAAAATGTTCGGGAAAACATACCTGTTATCGCACAAAGCTCCGTTTTTGGAATTACAATTTTATGTTTTTTATAATAATTTTACAACTTTTAACGTATGCAATAATATAAATACATTAAACGACAACACCGTTTGAGATAAAGGTATCAAACCAACTGTAAAATATTCAGAATATTATTCCCTATAATGCACAAGGCTTGGTTTTTCAGATTATGCCTTTACTGTTTTTATATACAGTACTGAATCCATATTTGTCATGTTTTATATACTGTATCCACTTAAATTAATTAAACTCTGACACCGTTTGAGATAAAGGTATCAAACAAACTGTAAAATATTCAGAATATTATTCCCTATACTGCACAAGTCTTTGTTTTCCAGATTATGCCTTTACTGTTTTTATATACAGTACTGAATCCATATTTGTCATGTTT
>NW_015552538.1:1804398-1857897 GCF_001515605.1 Sinocyclocheilus anshuiensis
GGGGCTTATACTCCCACTCGTGGAAGTGCTGGGCGGCACAGATTGGGGATAACCCCAGGCGGGCTAGGATTTCCTTCTTGACCTCCTTATATTGATCGGCGGAGGCGGCGGGAAGCGCGAAGTATGCACGCTGCACTTCACCCGTCAGCAGGGGAGCCAGCACCCGTGCCCAGTCATCCATATGCCATCCTTCCATGGTGGCCGTCGCTTCGAACATTTGTAAGAAGGCTTCTACGTCATCATGAGGGGTCAGCTTGGGTAGCAGCTTCGCGGCTTGTACTCAGGGGTCCGGCAGCGGAACGCGTTGAGCGGCGGCGGCACGCAGTGCTGCGAGTTCCTGCTCCGTCTCTCCTTGACGGGTGGCTAGGTGCTCAACTATTTGTTGCTGGCGGATGCTAACCTCGGTGAGCCGCTGGAGGATTTCGTCCATGGTGGGGGAGTAGCGCTCGCCTGTGACAGAACCCGGAGACAAAAACAAGGAAAAAAGGTGAGGTGAAGAAGATCGCTTGTCGGTGATTCTTCACTGATTCGCCCGCATTCTCCACCAGTGTAACGGGGTGAAAAATTACACGACAAGAAATCTCAATCAATACCCCGGTGCCGTGAGTGCTCTCTTCCGTCTTCCCAGTGCAGAGGGTCCGTGCAGTGCTCCTGTGGGGTATTGGTTTTATATTATAATGACACGTAGTTAAATTGTTTAATTAATTTAAATGGTTAATTTTTGTTTTTTTTTAATTCCTAGAAATTAAGCCTTGTGCAACATAAAGGGCATATATTTATGTCTATCTGAGTTAGTTTGGGCTCAAAACATAAAAGCTGCAAAGAGTTTAATTGGCAAAAAACCCGAATGTCTAATGAATGTCAAACGTCAAACTAACTTTACCGCTGTCGCTGCTGGCAAGTGCATGGGTGCATGACCAAACCACTTTCGTTTAGACTGTTGAAGTGTAGCTTTCAGAAAGGAAAATATGACACTGGACTGATTGTTATTCCAAACCTCTTGGCAAAAACTTTGTAGATACAGTCACATGACTTCTAATATCCCTAGCTGCAGTCATGATGTAAATGTAAGGGAATGAAGTGAATCTGAGATCACTTTTCCTGTGTATTTGAATTCCAGTGCAAAGACAAAACATGAGGGTGCGTGTCAGCGCTGTTGGAGACACCATTGTATTGAAGTTCATCCGGCCCCATGTGGACACCAGACTGGAGGGATATATCCTGGGCTACGGCAGCAGCATGTTCTCCAAACAATTTATCCAGCTACCCGAGGATGGGCAACCCTATGAGACTGAGATAGGTACTGTCTTTATTTCTAGCCTTCTTTCATAGAGTTGTTGTTTATTTAACAGTTTCTTCTCTATTTTCTAGATGCTGAGCCCAAATATCTGATTGCGGTACAGTCGAAGATTCCTGAGGAACCTAAGAAAAAGTGTGCAGGTAAGCAACACGGTGCCACAAATGAAATTAGATCTGTGTGTACACTGATCCCAAAAAGTATTTGGACACTTGAACCACACTTAAAAAGAATGCCGTTGCATTATTGCTTCTATACAACAGTTCAGAAAGTTGTTGGCCTTCAGTACACTGCAAAAAAGTTGTAAATAAAGATTATTGATGGGAATCTATTTTGAACATTGTTTTACTAGAAAATACTATTATAGTCTTTCTACTTGAAAATTTCACGTTTAATTCAGTGTGTTACTTGCCATTTCTTTGTAATTAATTGTGAAATTTACTAGCAGTTTCTGAGTGAAAACTGTGTAATGAATTTTAGCTGATTACTGACTTGTGACCTCCAGGAAAAGTGGATCTAGACAAACCATTGAACGTTGTGATTGGCTCGGTAACAGAGTCCTCAGTGCTGCTGTCCTGGGGGACACTACTGACCAGCCCCTTCATGGATACCGTTCTGGAAGACTGTTTTGATGAAGGGTATGTGTCCTCGAGCGTCTATGTGTGCAAATCCATGTACCGTGTGGCTGTTAATCTGGATTGAATCAGTTTGTTGTTGACCTTCTCTCAAGATGTGCAATTATCACTCTGACAGAAGACACAAAGCAGGTACAGGATCATGTGTGCAGATGCCCATGTGTTCCAGAAACAGCCAGACACTCTGATCACACACATTTATGGGCAAAAAAACAGACTTTAATAAACTAAACAGTATTAGAAAAAGTAAAAAAGAAAAGAAAAAGGACACCGTAAAACACAGTAATAAAATTAACAGCTGTTTGGGTGGAAAAAAGAATTTGGGTGTGTATGTATGCACAGACGAATACACATATTTATTTTTTTATATCGTTGTTGGGATTTTCCATATATTGTTTCTTTTTTCTGAACTAATGATGTTTTCTATCTCTTGCATGTTTATATTTTTGTTAAGACATCCTTATGAAGTCATTTTGCTCATAGAGACTGTTGGATGCTCGCTGCAATGCAGCTAATTTCAGTTTTTACTGTCCTTGTGGGGACATGTGGTCCCCACAGTGTAGGCACAATGTGACCCACACACACTGTCCTTGGACACGTTAGTGGAAAGCTTGACCTCAGCTCTCTACAAAACAACTAATTTGATCCCTCTGAACCATAAAAACCTTATAAATGCCAGAGGAGAGAGAGATGCTGGAAAAATGAAAAAAAAAAAGGGTAAGCAGGGGCATCTGTATACATAAATAATATCTGAGTTTAGCCCATTAGTGCCATATCATGCTGATATAATACCTACAAGTGTGAGTTATTCAAACCGGAGATCGATTTTTCGTGATTTGACTGCCATTTTAAATCTAGTTTATAGATTCTGATTTGCCATTTTGTCTCCTCTCAGACAGTTCACAGTGCGCTACAGAGAGAAGGAACCCAGCAATACCTGGAACTACCAGACCTGTCCATCCACCAGCACAGTCATCGACAACCTCAAACCAGATGCTCTGTATGAGTTTGTGGTCCGAGCAGACACCAACACAAACAGTGGAGTCTGGAGTGCACCGGTCATCCATAACACAGCTGGTGTGGCCCACTACAAATCATGCATTTTGCAGCGAGTCATAGTTAACAATTGTCTTGTTTGTTTTTGATTTCTCCTATGGATGTTTAGAATGAATATCTGACACAAAACTGATATTTAAATGAAACATACTGTAACTAAGACGTTTATTGATTTTTCCCTCAGATCAAATAATAGAGCCATTTAAGGAACTGAACCAGGCGAAGCCTAAGGTAAGTAAATAACTGAGTTTAAGGACAACACTTTTGTTCTCTTGCTTTATCTTTTGTTTAATTTGGATATTGCTTTCTAAACAGAAGCCAGTCTTAGCAAGCCAGCAATCATTCTTGCCACCAGTGCCAGGTAAAATACATCTTTTTCCTTCCTAAACACAGTCACTGATAGTAGTAATGAATATAAAATATTTAATGATTTTCCTGCCACTTTCTAGTTTTAAACAACATTAACCAGACCAGAGCAGCCCCTCTATTAAAATACCCTAGCCTTCCAAAGCCAAGCAAAACATCAGGTAAATGACATTCTCTCACCTTTGAAGCCAAGCAAAATATTACATTAGCAGAATGGAATACAAGCATAATGCACACCGCATACTGAACAGTATTCACTGCATACTGCTTACTATTTTTTATGTTGTATGTAAAACAGTATGCAACATTAGAAAAACTTGTATTCTGCTTTTATTGCCCCATTAGCAACATACATACTTTAGTATATTGACCTCCAGTCATCTCGAAAAGAAATGTGGTTATTTTGCATTCTTATTGATTTGCTGTAAAAATGTCTTAAATTTGCAAAAAAAAAAAAAAATAAATACAATTTTTTAAATTGAGATATATACCGTATACATATGCAATCTACAAAAATAGTATAAGTATGCAACAGTAGTTTGCCATTCTGAACATACCCATTGTCTCTTACTCTGTAAACTTTGAACTATTTTTTCCCCATGTATTTTCAGAACACTTCTTGCATGTGAAAAGCCACATTTCTACCTCTCTCTAGATAGAAAACAATTAATTGTTATTTTACGACCCCACACACCTGGTTTTCTTCATAAAATAGAGAGCCTGAATCGACATTATAACTAAAATGACACTTTGTTTGCTAAGTTTCCAGCTTTAAATATTTAGACATCTTTAAACACTAAACAAACCAAGTAAACCTGCTTTTACTCAAATTAATTGTCCATCTATGTAAAACAGACTAAACGATTCTTCTGTTTTATGTCTGTGACCTAAACTGTGTTTTAAATTGAACCGCTCATACTGCACATGTAGTAGGTCCCCTGTCACAGTAATTTTCAAGATACATTCCAAATTAATGTCCTTCATGTGTATCATAATTCCATATGCCAGATGTGAATTTTCTGAAAGACGCACAAGCTGGAGGAACTGTTGGAGGAAAAAACATCATCTAATGATTATAATCACTTTTCTTCAATACAAATTAATTCCTGCTAAAGGATTTTATTAAAACCTAAAACTGTCCCATTAACTTCCGTGACAGGAGAGCTACATGTCTCATTATCAACCAATTGAAATCAATGCCTTTTTATTTCTGTTCTTTTCCAGTGTGTGCCATTTTACATTGAATGTCTGTGATAGAACATTTCTTTTTCTACAGTTTCATCAACAGGGGGAGAAAATCCCACAACAGTTCCTGACAATCCACCTACCTCAACCGAGGCCCTTCCTTCCTCTCACACATCTATCATTCTGCCCACATTAACGACCACAAGCACAGTTCGACCTCGAAACCCCACCAGTCATCCCAGTACAACCCAAGCAGATCTTCTCACAGAGCAACATACTAGCATAACCCCACAACAACCTACAAAATCTCAGCCACAACCTTCCAGAACCCAACAACAAACCAGCACAACCCAACAACCATCCACTACAATCCAACAATATACCAGTAAAATGCAAATCTCAGTCAAAGATCAACCAAATACAGCCAAACAGCTGCTGAATAAGGCCCCACAACAGTTTAGTGAAACATCTTCCCCTAATCCACCTACAACCAAACCACCAATCCAACAAACCCAACAACGCACCACAAGCACTGTCCAGGAACATCCTCACCCATCTAAGAAACAAGACAGTCTCCATACAAGAAAAATTCAACCCAGCACCAGGCTGCATCGACTGAGCACAACCCAGCATTCACGAGGCACGTCCAAACACCCAACCACTCACACTTATTTTCCAGAAACCACTTCTCACTACCAGTCCAGCACAATCGCACATTCTGAACAGCCAAACACCAAACCACCACCAACAACACAGGATTGGTCCACAAATAGCCATTCACCGACAAACACAGCTTTGACTTCACCCACTACTTTAGCAAATATTGTCTTAGTAACAGAACAACAAACAGATGTCTTAGTATCACAGCTGAAAACCGATGTTAGCAAACATCCAGTATTTAGCACTAATCCATCCATCCTTGAAGAATATTCTACATCCCATATTCCCACAACTAAAAATCCACTTCTTACTGAGAACATACAGGAACTGACACCACATCCTATATATCTACCCATAACCTTTTGGTACCAGCCCAGACCCAGCACCACAACAAAGCATTCCAGCAGCACTAAACGGCAAGCTAGCACTGCTAAATACAATCCAAAAACAGACTCCCAAGTTGAAAATCGACAACCTACCCCTGAAGAATGGTTACCAGGTACCCCAAAAACCCTACTAAACCTCACACCTGAAACCGCTTTCACCAAATCCGATGCCATTCAAAACTCACCTGTGGCGGAGAGGGTAACAGTGGGGACGAGTCATCCGAGTCGACCAGCGGGTAACTTCTCCCCTAGACATACAGTATGATTTAGAAATAGGCTAGTTTCAGTAATTTGAAGCAATCCAACAACTTAAAATGTAGCCCTTAAAAGGATAGTTCACCCAGAAATCATCCTAGGTGTATATGACTTCATTCTTTCAGACGAATACAATCGGAGTTATATTAAAAACTTTCCTGATCTTGAACTTCCAAACTTTATAATGGCAGAGATTTTGAAGTCCAATAAAGTGCATCCATCCATCCATCATAAAAAGTACTCCACAAGGCTCTGGGGGATTAATAAAGGCCTTCTAAAGCAAATCGATGCATTTGTGTGAGAAAAATATCCATATTTAAAACTTTATAAACCGTAATCTATAGCATCCGCTAACTGTCATACGCACATTCACGAGAGAGTAGCGTTCCAGCAAATGACTCCGGTTGTATTCGTCTGAAAGAATAAAGTCATATACACCTAGGATGGCTTGAGGGTGAGTAAATCATGAGGTAATTTTAATTTTTCCGTGATCTATCCCTTTAAGACAGAAGTGTCAAGTCCTATTCCTGGAGTGCTGCTATCCTGCAGAGTTTGTCTCCAATCCAAATTAAACACCTGAATCAACTAATCTGGATTGCTAGAAATTTCCAGTCAAGTGTGTTGGGGCAGGTTGGAGCCAAATTTTGCAGGACATCTTTCTAGAAGCAGGATTGGACAACCCCTGTTTAAGAAGTTCTTTAATGTTTTTCATTCATTGTTATGCTATTTTTTAAATAACTGGTGCCAGATATTCCTTTAACAGTCATGGATAATCTAAACAGACTAAAAGGTATTGGGCAGGGATCTTCTGAGAACATTATCATTACAATATGTTCTGCCTCTGTATGTCAGCTATTTCCCAGCCAAAGGACGAACAGCTACTGTCACAGCCAACACTTACAAACGAGGTGGCCAATAGGAATGAGGGTAATGATATCAGCTCCAGTTTTTTTTTCCTAAATGTGCTGTTTGTCGCCTGTCCGTGTATTAACCACATAAATCTTCATTGTACACAGTAGCGTCGTGATTGTCACCACCAAACATCACCACCACTTCCAAACGTCATACTGCTGGGCAATGCCATTACCACCTGACTAGCGCTGAAACAGCCCTCAATTGTCTTTAAACCATCACCAACAGCACCAGCTCTCACATTACTATGCCATTCATTCACCTCAAGTGTCTGACTACTTCCTCCACTCTTAATGTTCAACACTTGCACTGTCATAATGCTACGCACACCATTTCCACCATCTTCTATTCTAGATCTGTTGGCTTCTGTTTCTGGATAGCTGGTGCTCTTTTGAGAGCTTCCCAGACTCATCCCCATCCAGTCAGTCAACAGATCTGTTGCCATAATCTTTAATCATTGTCTCCTTCCCATTGCTGACTGTGTTTGTGTTTATCTAGGCAGAGGTATCTTCCGCAACTCTTCTTCTGTGTCCCACCTCTTGGCACGAAATGCTACACAGAGATTGAGGCCTCACGGTCGTGTCCCTGATCGAGTTCACCACACAAGGTTTTTCAGGCCACCCTCTGGGTATCATAACTCAACTGGCAACAAGAAGACGGGTATAAAAGGTATTTGAGGTTTTCACACTGACACAGACATAATTTTTCTTTTAAGAGGGGCTTTTGGCCGTTCAGCTTTTCCTTTCATGCTTCCAGTAATGGAACTTTTTTTTTTTTAAATTTTAGGTTACTGCACTGTGTATATATTTTAATTATGGGCATTTAAGTAATTAAGCCATATTTATTTTATATCCATTCATTTGTTTATATATTATTTTTATTCGATTTATTTTTGCTTCATAAATCAGTATATTGCAAAACAAATGCTTATATGCACAAATGCTTATATTAATCAGGGTCCAAAATAAACTTTTGACAAGAAGAAGTAAATAAAATGGTCGGACATTACCTTTTTTAGTTGCAATGTAAGAACAAACAGTATGTTTTTATGCATTTGAAATAATCAGAGTGAATCAAAAAAAAAATCTGTTTTTTATAGATTCTATACAGTCCCTTCTTTCGTTATTATGTTTTTTTTTAACATTCTCAGTTCACCTGGCATTGATAGACATGGCAAAAACTTAATTATGCTCCCTGTGTATAAACTTTTATGAGCATGTTTGGTTGAGTGCATAGGCTTATGTACAGTATATACTGTATATGGGCATTCTTCTTTGCACATGCTTTCCCGGGTGGGTTTTAAATTCATTTATTTAAGGGACTCTTCGGACCTGTTGACAAGATTCATGTGTTATCTGCAGGGAAAAGACAAACACATACAGTCTACCTCTTTCTGCCAAAAGTCTGTTTCCCATCTTATCCTCTTCACGCTGTCATTTAATTCTGCACAACAGCTGATGACTCCTGTGACACCTGATATTACAGCTCAAACTGTACAGTTAAACTGTTTTTGTCATATAAGTCCTCTTTTTCACGTCTGGTCTCTTACTCTAATATCTGTCAAATATGGTCATATATAAACATTCTTGTGTTTATATTGTTATTTCTGATGTGCTTTTTTTTGTCATGTCCCTTTAATGTTCACATTTAATGACATGATTTCTTCTATCATGACAGTGCCCCATGGTGATAAACATCAAGGACGTTTGGGGTCCAAATTTCCAAAGGGAACCAGAGTGCAACTTGGTAAACTCCTTCATGGATTTTAAATGCATATATTATAAGTTATCTTAGTTTTATCTCATAAGGGGGTTGCAATATCATATTTCCATTACAATCCATGTGATGTTACTGTAGTTGTAAAGCCTGGTGTTGTGCTCTTTAGTTTATTGAGTGATTTTGTGGTTCCTGTCCCAGAAAACTGTGAATCCAATTGTGCATAGTTTTAGTTTGGATACAGTTTTAACATGATGTCTGAGATAGATGTCCCTGTTTGGTAGAAAACATCTCCTGTCTAAAGAACGATTCCCTTGCAGCTGGATTTCATGACCATTCTGGGCCAAAGAGAATATTTATGTGCTGTTCATGTCATGATGGATTTTCAGAGCTTATGATTCTGTGGAAAAGCATTACAGATCAGCCATTGATAAACTTAGCCAGCCAATGATGAGAACCCAGGACCCTCTTTTACTTTCTCCATCAGCCTCTCCCAACCAAAGACAACATTGAAACTGAATAATAGAGAATCAAGCCACTCTGTCCTTACCCAATTGCTCATCCCATCCATCCAGTCCGACTCATATTAGACAGTCTGCTTGAACACATTTGGCAGACATATGATTACTTGAGGAAAATGTGAAACTGCTCTTCATCCAACTTTTCTTAAAACCCTTCTATTCATACTAAATTAGGTTCCTGAAAATGATCTGGAATGTTTTGCGAATCGCATATTGGAATAATAGACCATTAGAGAGATGGCTGTTGGAAATAATTACGTTTGGAAATTGATTCATTGACAGGCTTTGGTCAATATTATCCCGCACTTCTATTTTGAGTGAATATGCAGCATTATAGCTGTGTAGTTCTGCACTCCATCATAGCATTGGTCCCTCAGAGCTATTATAGGAGAAGCCGCAGTCCTAAGAGTCTGGACGGCATTAAAAGATCCCATTTGGCTCCCACAATACTCTGACTGTGCGGACATTAACCTGATGTCATGCATTATTTTTTTAATTCCAACCATGTGAATGTTATGCAGAACATACTTTACCTTCACTTCTAAATGATAGTCAGTGTGCAGTGTTTTTTATTTTGGCCTTGGAGATTTATAATAATGTGAAATAGCTGTTTCTTTATGCTGATCTGATTTTGAAAGTGAAAACAAAATTAAAAGGACTAACACAAAGAAAAAAGTCTTACTTTGAACTTTTTTTAGCAAGCCATAGCAGCTCCAGCTGTCTTTTTTATTCAGATTAATCACAGCTACAGCATAATTTAATTTGTGTTTTAATGTTTTTTGTTTATTATTATGGTCAAACTTTTCAGTTTGAAAAGTTTCAGTAACCACAAGCAATTACCCTGTTATCTCCTACTAATCTGGCGCCTTCTTTTACAGCAACAAAGCTGAACCAGGTCTCGGAGACTAAAGAAAAGGGTGAGGACACTAACAGACAAAGATATCAAAGTCCATATGGTGACAGTCTTGTTGGACATGCTTGTGTTTCTTGCCGGTTAATGAAACATTTTCCATGTTAACTTTTAGAAAACATTATTGATCTGAAGCAGATGGACCCAGTACCAGATTTAAAACCTCTAGCTCCACCCACTACTGAAAGACCAGCCAAACAACGGCCATCATCGACAACAACACCACATTCTGTTTTTGAGGGTATGCTCTAATGCGAGTTATGTCATTTGTACAAGAACTATGATGAATACAACACACTAAAATGCTGAAATTAGAGTGTTTCTAATAGAGAATTAGTGTATCTAACAATTGGAGTAGTTGTAGTCTTGAATTTCTGATCTTGTGGCATTTCATGTTTGCCTTTGAATCTTAGGGAGTCGTTTTGACACCAGTGACAACTCCTCTGTATTCAGTTCTCATCCCCTCTCTGAGGTGGATGCCACGGGGAAGAAACGTTTCATAGGTAAGAATATGGGCTAAAAGCATTAATATTTTGGACCTACAGCACGGTCAGACAGAAAGAACTATGTCTGATTTCTGATTCGCAGTCTTTTGACAAGTGTTGGACCTCTGATTGGCTGTCCTCTATTTGCAGCGCCTCACGTGATCTATAGAACTGACAAACGTCCGGAGGAGCCATGCTCTGTCACTCACTCTCTCAACTTCTTTCCTGATGAGGAGATCGGATACTTGAATGTCACTGGCCCACCCAAGACCCCTCCATCCAACCTTACTGTGGTCACAGTGGAAGGATGCCCCTCCTTCATCATCCTTGACTGGGACAAAACAGACAATGAGACCACAGGTAGACAGAGCATTTGTTTACTGTCTTTGCTGGCTTAAACTAGACACAGTATTGAAGGAGGTGATGGACAACTTGAGAAATGAATGGGAAAAGTTGCAATGCCCAATATGGCAGCTGTTGGAAAGAAAGTTAAAAGAGCCAACTGCCTTTTTTATGGATGTGAAGTCTGTTTTTTTTACCTCTGGAATGTGCATTAGCTGGGCAAGCCTGAAAAATATTGTTTTTTAGCATTGGTTTGAGCTTAAGAAGCTAAATTTATGATTCCATTGTTGTCAGACTTTATTGCTAATTTGAAATATGGCTTTGAAAAGTTCTTTTGACAAATCTTAACAGATTTTTAGTCTTTCTCCATTCCAGCAGATAGAAGTTATACTTTATGTCCATTACCTGCATAGAAAATAGCTGCCAAGATGGCCGCCAAGTGAACTGGCTTGCCTTGAGTGGACTTTGGTTAAACTTACTTTAGTTGGATTTAACAATATATATGAGATACAAAAATGAAAATTGTCATTATTTGCTCATTCCAAAATTAGGTCATTCCAAACCTGTATTACTTTCTTCCATGGAATAAAGGAGATAGACTACTGTACAAAAGTTTGATATTTTAATGTTTTTGAAAGAAGCCTCTTATTCTCACTAAGGCTACATAAAGTAGAAACAGTAATATTGTGAAGTAACTCTTTTTCTCTTTGAATATATTTTATGTAATGTTTTCCTGTGATGCAAAGCTGAATTTTCAGCATCATTACTCCAGTCTTTAGTGTCACATGGTCCTTCAGAAATCATTCTAATGTGCTTATTTGGTGCTCAAGAAACATTATTATTATTATTATCATACTTTGATTCTTTGATAATTAGAAAAGTAAAAAAAAAAAGTACCAAAAACTTTTGAACAGTAGTGTTTTTATTTATTTATTTACTTAATTGCTTGCTTACAGTACTTACTTATTTATCCCCAAAATCCAAATAGAATTTAAAAACACCATTAATGTAGTCCATTGAATAGAATAAAGCTGCTCAGACATTCTGGGAATCTCCTTTGATGTTCCATTAAAAATTTGAAACAACAAATGATGTTTCGGTTGTATCAATAGAATATGAGGTAGTTTCCTCCACCAAGGGTCTGCATGGAGAGGAGGTGTCTGTCCAGACAACAAATCAAACACATACAGCTGTGGAGAACCTGAAACCAGAGAGCAGGTATGAAGACACACACCATGTCATGGACTTCAATAGTTATTAAATTAAGCTAATAGCTACACACTAACTCATAGTCCTGCCCTTACAGACAACTTATTAAACAGCGTATCGTTTAGTGCTGTTATGAAGCTGTTTTCGCTGTGGGGCCGTAAAGGTCCACTTAATGTTTGTTACAAGAAAATACACCTGATTAGTAATGTTTGGTTGTCTGATCAACATAACATTGTTTCAGAATTATCAACTCTATTTTGTCTTGTAGTTATGAGTTCAAAGTTACACCCAAGAATGAGCTGGGTTCTGGCCCAGCCAGTGAACCGGTCACCTTCAGTACTGAGTCAGGTAAGCGGAGAAGAAATGTTAAATTAATTCATTGTGAATACATTGTGTGTTCAGAATATGTGTAAGAGTCTCAGCTAAAAGTCCCAGATCTGAAACCACAATCTGGTCTGAGCTCATTGTGAAATCATTTGGCTCATCCAGTGAATCTGAGCTCTGTTTGTTCTAGAAGTGTCACTGGGCCCGTTGTATCAACAAGAGAAGCTTTAATGGTTTTTACTTTTAGAGTTTTTGCACTATATTTAAGCTCATCTTAAAGGCTGATTTATACTTCTGCGTCGGACCTACGCCGTAGTTTACGCATAGACGCACACCCATACGCCGTAGCCTAGAGCCATGTGTGAAAAACAGACCTAAACATAAATCATTATTCACTTAAATCTCATTCATGCTTCAAAACATTCGAAATCATTGTGATTAGTCACAAGTTGCGTGAAAACCGATTATGTTTGACATCACTGAACAATTTAAAGAAACTGGCACTCATATGATAGAAGAGTCATTCAGGCCAAGGTAACGTAATAATGAGACATCAAGCTCACAGGTGTGTGTAATTGGCAATGCTGTAATGTATATGTATAATTAGCATATAAACATTACTGTCAGCAGTGAGAGTAATGTGCCTAATGTTCAACTAATAGTTCCAATGTGTTCTCTCTTCTGGCTCCTTTGCACTTATTTACTGTAGGTAAAGGGGCCCTGATAGACTGCCAGAAAATAATAATAACCATGAGGATATCTGACACAAGCTCTGGAAAATTGTACATCATGATAGTGAGGACATGTCAGGGGAATTTCTTGGGGCTTTGGATTTTTAATAACTTGAGTTGAAAACCATGCTGTTTCGTTATATTCAGGCGTTGAGTGTAATAATAATTACCTGAATGGCATATGTTTATATGTTTGGATCGGCCTAATTTATGTATGTATAGTTTCACAGTAGGTATGATAAAATGGTTTATTTCATTAACTTTTAGACATACATTTGCATATACACTGTTCAAAAGTTCGGGGTGAGTGAGATTTTTGTTTTTGAAAGAGATGATGCATTAAAGGTTTTTATGTTTTCTATTTATCAAGGAATCCTAAAAACAAATGCATCACCGTTTCCACAAAAATATTAAGGAGCAAACTATTTTCAACTTTTATAATAATACAAAATGTTTCTTGAGCACGTCAGAATGATTTCTGAAGGATCATGTGACACTGAACTGACTGGATTAATGGCTGCTGAAAATTCAAAATGGAATAAATGACATTTTACAGTATATCCAAATAGTTATTTTACTGTTGTTTTTACTGTTTTTGATGAAAGAAACAAAATGCAGCCTTGGTGAGCGTAAGAGACTTGTTTCAAAAACAGAAACTAAATCTTACTGACCCCAAAATGTCACATCAACAATGCATTAAGTTGCAGTGACATCATGTTCTTCTGCATTGCAGCTGATCCTCGTGTGAGTGAGATCCAAACCGGTAAGAGCGCCAGTCACCTCAAGCATACAATATTAAAAATAGAAAGACGCAATATGCCTATACCAACTGTACATGTGTGTCTAATCATTTATATTGGCTCTCATAGGTAAAAATGCCATCTGGTCATCGTTTCCATTCAAGTCTGACTCGTACTCCGAGTGCAATGGGCAGCAGTTCATAAAGCGGACCTGGTACCGCAAGTTTGTGGGTATCCAGTTGTGCAACTCTCTTAGATACAAGATCTATCTGAGCGACTCTCTCAAAGGTCCGTACAGTATTAACCATTTACCAACTCGACAGATATTTCTGCCATTTAGTTACTTTTTAGTTCTTTCTTTCTCCAGGGAAGTTCTACAGCATAGGAGATCAGACTGGGTATGGAGAGGATCACTGCCAATTTGTTGACTCGTTCCTGGACGGACGAACCGGTGATCTTCTTCCACCAGATCAGTTACCACCCAGAAAAGGTTTCTAATAAAAACAAGTTTTATTTAACAAGAGCACAGTAATCTAACACTAGTATGCGAGATATGACTATTTCTCCTGTCTTATCAAGGCTTTTACCGGGCCATGCGTCAAGAGCCTGTCAAGTTTGGGGACATCGGAGGAAATTCCATGATCAACTACGTGGCCTGGTATGAGTGTGGGATACCCATTCCTGGGAAGTGGTAGGACCCCGAGGAGCAGATGGAAGACGTGACGGATAAGAAACATCCGCTGCCTTTTTATGGGATGTTTGTGTAGAGAGAATGATTTCTTGAAAGCACGTATCTGTATTTTCGGGTATCGGGCACATATAGAATTATTTATATACTGAAGTAGTGCAGCAAACATACAGAGAGCTGAATGAATGTTCTTGTTGAGATTAAGAAGTTTAACTTTAGAGAATATAGGGAAGCAGGCTCCCTTAAAGACAAAATGAATGTGTATATTATTTATCAAAATGTTAAATATGCCACTGAAACTAAAATGACCACGGCCAACTTAAAGGAATGTTCCAGGTTCAAAACAGGTTTTGTAGACAGCATCTATAACATTGTCATCACAGAAAATAATTTTTGCTAACACAAATTATATTTGTATTATATAAATATAATTTATGTAATATAAATGTGTATAATTATAAAAATATAATAAAAATTTTTATTCTATACTTTTTACTAAAAAGAAAAACGTTTTTAGTTTTTATAAAAAACGTTTTTATGATGAACTTTTGATCATGCACTACCAGTGTAATTCCTAAAGGTGGATTTTTCTGTCAGCAGTCCTTTTTTGGACCTTGCAAGTATTGTGCAAAAGTTACCAGGTTTACTGGCTTTATATGGTCATTGTAGTTGAAAAATTGGAAAGTCTACATCTGTACAGCTAGTACACTAGTCTCATGTGAATATCCTAATTAAATCTTTTGGCTTTATGAAATACTGTGCATTTTAACGTTTATCCGGGTGCAATGCTTTGCCCCATAGACTTTCATTGGAGGTGCTTTATTTTTATTTTTTTCCCAAATAGAGTTGAATGATTTTTCTGTTATCGTCAATATGTCACAGATGCTGTTAACAACATGCTGAGTGTACTAAGCCGGAAACATTCCTTTAACAGCTTAAGCGCAATGCTAAACAAGGAATTTAAAGACTAGGTCATATAAACTATTGTTCAAGACATGCAGCTTTTCAAGTAATTGTTGTAATTATACTATGTATGAATGTCAGAAATGCAACATCTCTTTAACAAGGAAGTCTATTGTTTTGTACAGAAGTTCAGTGACTCATGATTTCCAGAGAAAGCTTTTAAATGCCAGATTTTATGTAACTTGTTTTTACATTGAAACATTGATATATTTTATAAGGTTTAAAATGAATCTGCTTTACCAATAAAAGCACAAGCAAGTTTATTTTATGATCTCTTTTTTTTGGTGGCTAGTTTAAAATTGTTTCTGAATCTGACATGAAAAGATACAAGTTTTCGTGTTGTTTTTTTTATGCAATCCTGATCAGTTAAAGAAAGTTGTTAATTCCATGAACAAATGAACAACGATCCCATCATTCAGTCTCAAAGTCTTTATTCACCTCCTGAAAACAATGTTACAGTTTATACAGAAATGACAGGCTTCACTGCAGAGGGCCAGTCAGGGGTTAGTAAAAACCAGGCCATTGGGAAAAAGTAAAGAAAACTAAACAAATATCACTTACTTTGATTATGATAATTTTCTAGTGTTTAAACAGACTCATGGTTTATGACAAAATAACACCAATGAGGAGACCGTGATAAAATAAAATGCACACACAGCTGTCCACTCCCACACCATTTGGTTTCCCATGTGTGCAAACACACACATACAACCTCACAGTCTCATTCTCACACGCATTCATTCAATCACGCAAAGCACAAACAAACACAATATTAGAATGTCAAACACAGATTTTGGGGGCTGATGTGTTGGAGACCGAGAAAACTTGTAGCGAGGTGCTGTGGGGACACTAAAGGCCTTTTACCGATAGCCAGGGCCCGGCTGGGTGTAGCCCTGGCCAAAAGGGGGGCGGTTTCGGGCATAGGGGTTGGCACCCCCAGGGGGAGGGGTGGTATATATATATATATATGCATGTGTGTGTGCGCATTTGTGTGTTTTTGCGGTTTAATTTTCTTTTGGAAACATACTTTTTTTTCAGGATTTTTTTAATCAATAAAAAGTAAAAAAAGAACAGCATTTATTTAAAAAATAAATATTTTGTAATAATATACACTACCGTTCAAATGTTTGGTCATTTTTTTTCTGAAAGAAATTAATGTGCAAAAATGCGTTGTTAAATTAAAAAAAAAAAAGTGATGGTAAAGACTTATAATTTGAATAAATGCAGTTCTTTTTAACTTTTTATTCATGAAAGAATCCAGAAAAAAGTATCACAGGTTCCAAAAAATATTAAGCAGCATATCTGTTTCCAACATTGATAAATCAGCATACTGTTAAAAAAATCAGAATGATTTCTTAAGGATCATGTGACACTGAAGCCTGGAGTAATGGATGATGAAAATTCACCTTTGCATCACATAATTAAGTTATATTTTACAGTATATTAAAATAGAAAACCGTTATTTTAAATTGTAAAAATATTTCATAATATTACTGTTTTTTTTCTGTATTTTTGATCAAATAAATGCATCCTTGATGAGCAGAAGAAACGTCTTAAAAAAAAACATTAAAAATCTTACTGATCCCAAACTTTTGAGTACTAGTAGTATATTTTTATTTAATGCCTTGTCAGCATCTTAGGCTATTTTCATGGCAAAAACAATTTTAAAACAATACAAGTATTCCCAAACTTTTGAACGGCAGTATATAATTAGTATATATTTCACATTTTACATTATTTACATGTTATTAATAGTTATGTATTAATAACGAATGCATATATTATTAACTAATTTTGATGACACTTTTCAGAGAAAATCCAGCATCACACTCATTTGAATAGTTGTTTGCAAACGCCTGCATCACGATGTGTAGTTTTGAGGCGGAAATGCTCCAGGCGGGTACTGGGTGGGTCCTTGGGGAGCAGGAGGCTGTGATTGGCCGGAAAACCCTGGGGCGGAGCCAGGAGCACCAGCAGCCTGAGAAGTAGGGGCGGGGTAATTCTGGAACTGCTGCTGAGGAGGCGGAGCCTGAGGAACACCAGCCTGAGTATAACCAGCTGAAAAAGAGGGTTAAAAAATAATTAATTTAAAAATAAACAATGTTAAAGCTTGCTAATATACATGCCTTTGGGCAAGGAAAGGTTTTGATGCTTCTGTATTTTTGATCAAATAAATGCATCCTTGATGAGCAGAAGAAACGTCTTAAAAAAAAACATTAAAAATCTTACTGATCCCAAACTTTTGAGTACTAGTAGTATATTTTTATTTAATGCCTTGTCAGCATCTTAGGCTATTTTCATGGCAAAAACAATTTTAAAACAATACAAGTATTCCCAAACTTTTGAACGGCAGTATATAATTAGTATATATTTCACATTTTACATTATTTACATGTTATTAATAGTTATGTATTAATAACGAATGCATATATTATTAACTAATTTTGATGACACTTTTCAGAGAAAATCCAGCATCACACTCATTTGAATAGTTGTTTGCAAACGCCTGCATCACATTTGTTAGGAACAGAGCTTAAAGCTGAGCTCTAAATCATGAAGGCATCATTAGCAGGTGTTTTGAAGTATTACCAGGGTACTGCATCCCGTACTGCTGCTGGGGACCAGCTGTTGGAGGGTATCCACCTGGAGCCTGATACTGCTGATACATCTGACCTGTTTAAAACAATAAACATGATTCTGTGATTAAGACAACATAAATTCATGTTTTTGTCCAGGATTAAAATTCACACTGTTAAGGGAGGGAATTCCTATAAAAATCCAGGACATCAACAAGCAGCTTGTGGATCCTAGCGAGGATATCCCACTGTTACTCGGTTTCATCATCAAACGTTTGAGAAATATCTGGGACACCAGAGGGCCATAAATATTAAGAACTGATCTCTCTCTCACTCTGTGTCGGAATATATTTTAATGTGGGATATCTGGCATGTTACTCTGGAATATCAACAAATAAAGAGCCAATACAGAAAGTCTGATTGAAAACATACAAATAGCCACATAAAATTGAGCAGATGATAGATCGTCCAAACGCTGGCAGTCAGTGTCAGCCTGACCATCTGCGTAGAGCACAGCTCCTGATTAAAGATGAGGAGAGACGTCTGACCAACATTTTAAATGCTTTATTTGGAATCCAAATAAAGTAGACTTAAAATCGTTTTAGACCACAAAGCCCACTTTGTGCAAAATCACAATGGGTAAAGATAACAGTGACAAAGCACACAAACAGATTATCCAAAGTTCATAAATGCTTGTGTGTATCGCACCAAGAAACTAATGAGAAAAGGCTGCGCGTGTGTGTCCGTCCCTGTGCAGCGGATGATGGGAACAATAAAGCAGAGAAAAGCATCACAGCTCCTTAACTCTATGCAACCATGGAGACCATCCACACAATCTGCCAAATCTAGAATAGCTCTGCACAATTTCTCATGTGCGCCATGTCTATGTGGGAGAACTTCTTTGGAATGAGTGAGGGGGAAAATAAATCCAACAGACGGGCGGAGAATAACATTACGCTCTTGGCTTGAAGGCCATTCTGGTTCATTTTTCTTCCGCTGTACACCTTCCCAAGAGCCTCAGTTAGAAGACAACATCTGCAAGGTGATTTTTTTTTTGCTGCAAACAAATACGTTTTGTGTGGGTTTGTGTTTGTGTACAAGTGTGAGAGAACATGTGTGAGTACAGGTGGGTAACCTTCCTTCCTTCCAAAGCAGCATGACCTGCCAAATCAAGACCCGTCCTGCATTTCTCAAGTATACTGGACTGATGTGGGCGTTTTTTGGAAAGAAAACGAGGGGAGATATTTCAATGGCCAAGTGGAGAATAACATCATGCTCTGATTTCACTACAAAGACTTCTGAGCCACATGATTCCTTGTTCATCTTTCTTTCGCTGGACTCTTTCCCGTAAACATCAGAAGGAAACATCTGCAATATGGATGTGCAAAACTGCTATTCTCTAAATCGACTGGCCAGTCTCTATAGACTGTTTTCAAATTGTATGATTAGACCGGGTCACTCGACCCTGATCAGGTGTGTTTGTTAGTGGGCTTTACGTAAGACACACTGCTTATAAGCGACGTCATTCTAGATCACACTCTACATCAAGTCCCATTTCAGACTTTTGGTACAAGTTTTAAAAGTGGTAGATTTACCATCCATAGTAGCAGAGGGAGGTTGTTGGACCCCTGAGTAAGCTGGAGGAGCCTGGGGAGCCACAGCAGAAGGGGGCGCTGCAGAGGATGAAGAGGCAATACTGTCTGGAGTTGCAGAGCGCTCCTCTGCAGCGGCGGTGGCGGCTACAGCTGGAATTGGAACACAGGGAAGCGTATAGGTGGTTCAAGATCTTAAATATGAATGGATGAGTTACACTAGAAGCCATAAAATAGCAGGTAAGCACACCTGTGACAGCACATCAAATGAAATCTGTATTAATGCAGCACGAGGCTATAAACCATTAAATAGCATGATCTATGTCTTTAATCAAGTAATTTATCACAATGATCAATGCTATGGCTGAAAAAAAACAAAAAAAAGATTAAAAAGATCAACTAAGCACTATGAAGGCTGTACATGTATACGGTACCTTGGGCAGGTTCCTCAGACAGGCCAAATGCAGAAATTACATTCTTGTTGACCACTTCCTGGTTCTTCAGGGGGTCAAATGCAGACATGCTAGCAGCACTGACTGGAGGGGCCTGCTTCACTGTTGAATCTACTGCCTCATTCACACATTCTGTCACCCAGAGACATCAGAACAAGACAGCTTTAGTATCGCCTGTCTTCCCCTCTCAAGGAACATTTACGAGGTAAAGAGATAAAAAGAATGAAAACTCTGTCGTCATCATCCTCATTCTGTTCCAAACCCATGCACTAAATGTGGATGCATTCATTAAAATGTGTCAATTTTGATGCCAGATTATCACTTTACAGCTTAAATATCAGCCTTTTCAATAAATAAAAATGTCTTATTGACACATTGACTATTTTTGAGTTGCTTTTTGAAATTTGCCAGCCCCTGGTCACGGTATGCTTTTGATTGTATGGTAAAGAAGAGCATGAACATTTACCAAAAATCTCCTTTGGTGTTCCACAGTAGGAATAAAGTCTTGTGGGTTTGCAATAATACAAGGATGTGTAAATGACTACATTTTTACTGAACTAACCCTTTATGTTGTCCACCTTTTTATATCTAAATAAGCTTTTAAGAGAGGCTTTATGTGCTTCAAATGCTTTGGCTACAGTACTGGATATGATGAACATGAGAATCACTCTGGGAGAGTTCATGTACCGGTTTCTGGGTTGGTGCTCTCTGGGACAGACTCTGAGGGGGGCTCCAGGCTGTCCAGCAGGCTGTTGACTTTATTCCTCAAATGGATCAGTTCTCTACGCAGGTGCTTCACCTGAGACGACTCCAGTGGCCGAGGCTGCCCATTCACTGCGAAAACACAAACATTGTTTTTGAACACTTTGTTCAAACTAGTCAAAATGTATGGGTCCATGTTAGTTTTTATCCTAACCAGCTGCCAGACATTTCATTGACTGCTTTTTTTCTATTTTTGTCATGTTTTCTTTTATCCAAAACCCCACCATAACATTTTAAACATCAAACATGTTCTAATTTGCTGTGATTTTGTCATTTCATGCAGCTTTTCGCTTACAAGGAGGACAAAAAATAAATAAAAGCTCAATGCTGGAAGCTTGTCCCAATTCGCCTGTTCAGAAATGGATCAGTTCTCTACGCAGGTGCTTCACCTGAGACGACTCCAGTGGCCGAGGCTGCCCATTCACTGCGAAAACACAAACATTGTTTTTGAACACTTTGTTCAAACTAGTCAAAATGTATGGGTCCATGTTAGTTTTTATCCTAACCAGCTGCCAGACATTTCATTGACTGCTTTTTTTCTATTTTTGTCATGTTTTCTTTTATCCAAAACCCCACCATAACATTTTAAACATCAAACATGTTCTAATTTGCTGTGATTTTGTCATTTCATGCAGCTTTTCGCTTACAAGGAGGACAAAAAATAAATAAAAGCTCAATGCTGGAAGCTTGTCCCAATTCGCCTGTTCAGGATGTCAACAAGTGAACAACAAAATTAGATAATTTAGATAGCCAGACTATGTCTATATGATGAGGTAATCCAGAGGTTTGGCACTGTGTGTGAGTCTGGAATGTTCTTTCCTGAGTCCATATGTGTGAGAGCGGCAGCCACTTGAACAGTTCAAGACTCTTCAGAGATCACAGGAGCTCTAGCAGGCGTCCAACCCAGTCTCTGGGCGCCAGTCACACGTTTGGGATGTATACATGCACGTGATATTATACAACCATGAACCAGCACATTTGAACTCATAAAATCTTCTTCCCAAAATTCTCTTTAACTAGTTAAAGCATCCAACAAAGGGCAGGGCTACATTTGCTGACATAAGACATGACATCATCTGGCTGGAGCATGGAGGCATTGGACAGTGCAGAGTGCAGACTTCACCAAAAGTTATTAATTAATTTTTATTAGGAAAACAAACATGTATTTTGAGTTGGTACTTAAATCAGCTCATTCATTGTATTGAATAGGAGTATAAATAGTGGATTTAGTTAAACCCACACAGACTCCTTTGATTTTGGCTAGGCTTGATAAATAAATCACGGTGTAAAAGAGTGTATGAATCAAGCAGCCCAAATCTACAGGCTCTGCAGCATTTATGATGACACATTTGAAGAGTAGTCGGCATATGCTGAGAACTGGCACTGACACTGCAGTGCAGATGTACCGGCGTGTGCCAAACTTCACTAGAACAGAGCATGGCGTTACTGGCAAGTAACCAGGTCCGATTTTCCTCTCTTGAGAATATTTGTTTGTGCCATGTACCAGTTAAAGAGAGTGGCTTTTCAGCACAGCTCACGTGATTGAGAGCAGACTGTCTGTAAGTCTGTAAAATGACCTAATCTATCTTAAAGGAATAGTTCACCCAAAAATGAAAATTGCTATCACTAATATTTACTCACCACCAGGTTGTTCCAAACCTGTATGACTTTATTTCGTGCAGAACACAAAAGACGATATTTTGACAAATTGGAAACACTGGATCCCACTGACCTTAACTGTAAAGTTTTGGGTGAACTTTCTCTTCAGTCAGTGGTTCTCAAACTTTTTGACTCCAAGTCCCCTCACTTGTCCACAACAATATTTATTCAAAAGCCCTAGTTTTGCTTTCAAAACTTATTTTTAATCTATGGGCATTCAGTTTCTGTAAATTAAAAAATGTTTCAGGAGCTGAATGTTCTTCAGTGTTCCCACTCAATTTAACCAATTAATTTACAGTCATTCTCCGAACATACAGTCATTTGTGATTTATTTGATAATGATTTTTAATTATTTAATTTTTGCAATTTCTACCCAATAAAATATTTTAGAGCTTGGTATGAATAGTTAAATGTTTTGTTTTTTTTTTATATAAAAAAATTTAAAGAATTTAGTAATATATTTACATGACTTTTCAGGTCTGAAAACAACACTTCCTCATTTATACAGGTTTTCTTTGAATAAAACAAACAGGGGATGAATTAAAATACAAAAGATAAAAATAACATACAAAATATCTATATTTGTAGTTGTTTTATTTTAATGCTTGTTTTATCTTAATTTAAATTATTTTAAATCATCATGATGCTTCTTGCCTCCTGGTTGAGAACCACTGCTTTATGTAAACCTTCCTTGTTCAAATATCCAAGGCCACTGGTCACAATTAATGTTCTTAGAGAACAAATATCCTTTCTGTTTGGAGTAATGCATTATATCTGTTAACATCTGAGATATGTTTAAAATCCATGTTCTGTTAAACCATATTAGTGGCCCAACAAATATTTGGACACCCAAGTCACACTTAAAGGGGTCACCATCAGATTTTAATGTTCCATTGGCTCCAAAATCCAAATTCAAACCCCTGCTGATAACCTTACAAAGACAAACAAATGGACTCATTATCAGTTCAAATCTTGTTCTATTGTGCCCTCTGCTGGACATTAAAAGCTGCAGCTGTGTTTATCCCACAAGAGAAAAACGACATCTCCTGGTTGGATGAAATATTACCAAATTCAGCATTTTTAAGATTAAAAGAGATTAACTCCGCAATATTACACCACCCATGCAATGTGGGATTATGTTCTTAACAGAGAGTCCATTTAACCCAAAGATTACAGAACAACACAGTTTTCTGGGTCACAAAGACACATTGAGAAATCAAGAAGCTTTAACTTGATATGCCTCTTTTATTTTAGTATGTAAAACACCATTTAAAGAGCATAAAACAACTATAGGCTTTGACTACATTCTGCCCGATAAAATATTTTAGAGCTGCAACTATAAAAAGGTATGTAGCTCAAATGAGCTGCTTGGTTCTTATAGTCCTGTGAACCTTTCTGTTATTCTGTAAAGGGACACTATGAGCACTGAAGTGTTTTTGGAATATGATCTCCCTGCAGGTAAGATAAACCTACACATGCTCACTGACATTAACTCTAGGCATGATTAGCACTGACGAGAACTGTTGTTGTGCCTGTATCTGTGGCCCGTTGTCATTTATAACAGAAAATAACTTGTGTATTTTACAAACTGAGGGACAAACAACAGAAATAAATTTACAACTGAAACCTAATAGGCAAGTGGGCTGTGCTTCACATTTCAGCTTTTAAAGCACATCACTTAAACTACGTTGTTCTACATTGCACTTTTAAGCTGAGACTACTTTTTACACTGATTAACTTCTGGTTATGCATTACATAATTTAGTATTTGAATACTGCTACACGTAAACTGTGCTTTTCAAAGAGATACAACATATTCATTTCATGCTCCTTCCTGGTATCTTTGTGCAGAAATATTCCTTAACATCAGGATGAGCAAAAACCCTTAAGCAGTGCTGATTTCTTACCAAAAAGAGTGAGCTTCAATATTCTACTGCACTGGATTGCAAAGGACAAATCAGAACTGTCAAAGATGGTGATATGGTCATCATCTGGAAGAGAGCAAAAAAAGAGAGAATGAATGCAGTACTTGCAGAGCTGCAGTTGAACCTAAAATAAAACTGTACCACATGTAAAATCAGCAGAGAGTATGAGATCTATACCAAAACCCCCTAAGAAGGTTTATTAAGAACATCTATAGGTGTACAGATCTTACTAGTTTTATTCTACATGACTGATAAAAAACGGTTAAATATACATATGCATGGTGTCCAGTTACTATAACCTTATAAGTTGGTCAATTTATGATACATGCACGTTTTGAAGTCCAAAACTGACCTTCATCCTTATATTTGATGGTAACTTCATCGCTGCTCTGTAGCTGCCCACGGAAGACTCGCTGCATCATCAGCAGGAGCTCGTCATAGGTGATGTCTTCATTGTGGATTGGGATACGGCGGATATCATCGCCCAGCTGAGCTTTAATGATCAGCTTCCCACTCAAGTCCAGCTGGCCATTCATACTGCTGGAAAAAGTACAATTTTATTTAAAATATTGTCTAATATATTTATAGATAAACTAAAAATATGCTTTTCATCAGCCAAGACCAATGCCATTATTCTGCCATTATTATCCAATTTAGTACAATGGCAAATGAAACACAAAATTGAGATTAAAATTGAAATTAAATTAACAATACTCAAAATCCATTGAAGAAAAAATTGTCCAGTTTCTACAGCCAAAACTACACTTTTACTATTAGGAAGTTTATTAAAGAAGCAAAATATTTATCACTATTTAATACATCACATGCCCATCAGACATCATTTGATAGTACAGGAACAAACTGAAACCAAACACACTATCAGAGCTGCAGCAGTGATAAATAGGCCTACATTAAATGTAGGCATATGCAGAGCTAACAGACCAGCGTAAAACCAATGACATGATCTGTGAAGGCACAGTTATTAAGCTTTTCTATCAGAAGCACAGAATTCCACTCGCAACACAAGTTAACCATGAAATCTGATATTTGTATCTCAATGAGTGTCTTCTTCACTCACCGCTAACTCCCCTGCTTTTGTTATGAATATAAAAATGTCAGTGAATGACTTATGTCTTACTTGGAAACCCATAGTCTAATGTCTCATCTATGCGGTTATATCTGAACAAGTGCTACTGTACATTATTGGGACATACTATAAAAGTCTAAGGGTCATGAGATATAAGATGATTTGGCACATGCAGATGGCCTACAATCATTCTTAACTCAGACTTTGGCCTCAAGCATGATTATTGGGAGAAACATTTTGGGATTTAGATCACAATACAAACAGTTTGAGTGTGTGTGATCAATCCGGGACAATTTTATCTCCTACTCTGATTAGTTTACCCATCATTCATCCTGGTACTCTGCAGCATGTAGACAGACCTGTATTTATCTCATATGGAACTTAATGACAGCCATCATGACTGAAACTCTTGACTTGTTGCCCGCTGGATTAAGAAAATGACAAAACTATAAAGGAACTGGCTGCTTGGAAAACTGTCAATGCATAGCAAATGCATTTGCATTTACTCGTGTCTTATTTGTCAAGCGTCTGCTAAATGACTAAATGTAAATGTAATGTAAATATGAAGAGTCATCAGCTTACTCAGAAATTCTTATTATAAGTGCAAAAGATGTGGTTTCTGGATCACAACACACATCAGGCCATTTCCCATCATCGCACCCGCATGACGTTTAAATGCCTTGCCAAATAATGATCCATTTAAATCATCTCATCAGGCCTCGTTCACCTGATGATGCAGCAACTTCCTGCCAAATAAAGCTCTGAATGGCGTAAAATTATGAAATACTGTAATCAAATCTCAATTGAATTACAGCAACAATTATTCCTGTGTTTTAAATACGATTATTTAATTACGCCATATAGTGGCTTAAAAACACTGACTTTTGTACAAAACGTCTCTCTTGTTTGTTTGTTTTTTTCTATTTAGCTTGCCCTAGTTTCTCACAAGCTAAGCTAAGCTAATGCTAGTTTGCTTGACAACCGGCTTACCACTAATGGTTCATTTTCAGAGGTGCCTTAAAAAACTCTAAAGTGACTATATAAAAGTATGTAAATGTTTGTAGGAGAAGCCCCGCGTCTCTACCTGGTGGTTTGGACGTGTCAATCCCAGCAGCAGCCTTGTGTGTCCTGGACTTTAGCTGAACGACGCCTGACTGACTGATGATCGGAAACGCTTCACAGCGACCTGTACGTGGCAAAACCACAACCGCGCATGCGCGCTATCCGGACACTGCTTACACTGTCTTGTAAATTTAATTACTACTCATCATGAGATGGCCTATATGGCGTCTGGCTGCATTTTGTTAACCAAAATAATATAAATGTATTTAATATTAAATTAATCTGTTCATTTAAACATAAAACTGATTGAAGTTTCAATTAATTTATCTAGTAGGCTATGAGCCTGATTCTTGCAAAGTGATAGGCCTATGACTATGTGACAATGTGTTTAATATGAATTTAACCATACTGTTTGCCAAAGATATAATGGGGTCTAATCAGTTTTTTTAATTCACATTTTTTTTTCTCTGTAGTCTGTTGTGTTTGTTTTACAAATTGTGTTTGGGTAAGAAGCATTTTTTCTTGATCTAGCCCACTAGAGGGATCATCATATTAACCACAAATAATCTACAGTTTTTACAAGAGTTTAAAAAAATGTAATATATATATATATATATGTATGTATGATCAATTAGACATGAAGCTTTATAGGTTTATTGAAGCCTCTGTTCACATAAGGTAAAATATTTTAGATTTCTCTTCCCTCTCACCAGATACTGATGTATCACCTCCTAGTCTATAAAAATAATGTGTGAAAGTGTTGTGTCAGAAGTAGATTTCTGAGTAGCCAAATCAAAACAATTCACAACCAAAATAATAAAAGAAAGTATTGATAATGCAAGCTAAAAAAACGGATATAGATCATGCTAGATTTTTTCAATTCAAGCTTAAAATGAAATAATTAGTTTGAAATAAATGAAAAGAAAATATTTAAAGAAATATTTTATTTATTTTTAATTTTATTATAAAGTAATAATAATGATGTGAATGGCTCTGTATTCTTGACATGAACTAAACATTTTGTAATCAAACAGAATTTCAGGTTTTAAATAACACGTTAAAACAAAAAAAGGTAAACAATTTAAAAAGGTAAACATAATTTTAACATATGTGAATAAATGTAAAAAATCCAGATATTAAGCTTTGTTAGCTTACAAATGTACATTTAAATTGTAAATATTTAAACATTTATAATAATTGCATGCATTGTACAGTAACAACTGAGACTGAGATAAATTCAAGTATACAACAGCATGTTTATTTCTTCTTCTTCTCTAGTGTTGAGTTGAACCAGGCATCTAGAAGCTTCTTGCTGTAGTAGATTTGCCATGCGTGCACCTGAATAGCGATCACCATGAGTAGATACATCACAGACACGGCCGAGAAACCAAAGATAAACCGGTAAACTTTTCCGTGTCGGTACAGCTGCTGGGCCAGTGGAAACATTTCCATTGCACCAAAAATCAAGGGTGCCACTGAGAACAAACCAGCACTGATCATGGAGATCACCAGATAGCTGATGTTGTTCTTTGGCAAGGCCAGGGCTCCAATAAACGAGGGCAGGAGACTCAAAAGGTATGGATACTCCCACTGATAGGGCATGGCCACCAGATCATGTGACACCAGATTGAGATGACTAACAGCCACCTGAGCCACCACCAGTATCCATATGAAGAAATGCACTATGGTGAGCTTCTTTATCTCTGATTTCAGTGAAGCACTGAAAGACATCAAAGTTCAGATACATATTCTGATATATACATATATGCAGTTATTGGTTATATGTTATATTACTGTGAGAGTATAAGGGTTAGTTACCTCATCTGATAGTGAGAAGCCACTTTCTCTCTATGTTTAAAATCACTCCCATCATTCCCTGCAGCTATTGGGCCCGCACGTGATGCCATTGCCGATTTCCAGATGACTGTAACAACGTGTAAATACAGTACATGCTATTCACAGATCCCAACACGTAACATATTAATTTTGCAAATTGCAACTTTTAATGTACAGAGCATATTTAGAAATATCTAAAAAAACGCTCAAATTAAGTATTCAAAATTTAATGCATCAAGCCACACAATAACTACTGTAACATCTAATACAGGGTCCCAGTATAGATAAATGACATAGTCCTGTAATATCTGAACATCTGCGCAACCTTACATTAAAAATGAAACCCGACATATAGCCCAAGCAAAGCGTGTGAATTTCACGTTTATAAACATAAAAGGTGACGCATACAGATATATGTCTATTTACAATAATGAAATAAAGGCATCAAAAAATGGTCTATTTAAGACCATATAGGCACATATAGCGACCGGTTTCCGGATGAAGGATAATTTGACTGTTTGAACTGACAGACGGATCACTGTAAATTCAAAGTAGTTATTTCATGCGATGCGCCTTTTAATAAATGACTTACCGTATGAAGTGATGAAACGCGCCAAAAGCGACAGTGAGATTAGATGAGGAAATGTTAACACAAAGGATTTTTATCAATGAAGGCAATAATATGTTGCTCATGCGCACAAACAGGGCAATAAAGAATCTCTCCGCCCCTCCGCTCAATGTGATTTGACAGCGCAGCATCTCGGTCTGCGCATCCTCAGTATCACCGAGTACTGAGCCGGATGCGCTGGTTTGGCTCATGAATATTGAATAGATTCCTGACCATTCTGATTTCCTGAAAGAAGAGGATGTAACAGCGGACGAATCCATCATACTATGGTGAAGGCTAGGCTTATGAATATTTATTAGGACATGTCCAGGGAGGTTATCATATAACGTAAGCATAATAAAATAACAGTTCGAAGAATATTTTACAATATTTTTTTCTTTCTCTTTTTGATGACTAAGAGACAAAGTTACCACAATAATTACTAGTATTGCATAGTAGGCCTATTATTCACAATAGAAACTGTCACATTTTTAAATGACTAATAAACGAGCATAGAATTTAGGTGCAGAGATTAACTGCAAGAGATCACCTAATCTTTAGAGTACCTAATTTCATACATGGTAATAAGATTTTATTTCATATCATTGTAACAAAATTAGAATACAAGAATTTGATGGACACACAGTTATGGATGTAAATCATCTTTATTAAAAAATTCAAAGAAAAAGTCACAAACAAATTAAAATAAAAGGGGGTGGGAGGTACTCAAACGGGTTTTCATTGGATTAGACAATGTTTGAACCGTCATTGAAAGTGACCGACATATAAAAACAAAGGTTATTATACAATCAGTAGTCAAAAAAGGGTAAAATTTCATCCAACAGTTGAAAAGCCAGCAGTTGAATTCAGAATATGGTGGAAACAAAGGAAGTGATGTGATATATATGACTGATGATCATGAGATATTTAAAGTATTGTGAGTAAAACTATAATTTTGATGAAAGTTCATTATAGAAACAGAAGTGGTTTTCAGACAAATTAATATTTAAAGTTTAAAACTAATCTTTTTGGGGGGCGGGGAGTTTGGCTAAAATAAAATCTAGCACATACACGCATGCTCTCTCATGCTCATGCTCATGCTCATGTACACACACACACACACACAGACATACAAACAAACAAATTCATACTTTGGTTGCAGTTCACACAAAGGTTGTGTTAAAATATTACAAGTGTGCAAAACCTTTAAAAATTTTTAAAATCACTGATAAAGAAAGAGAAACATGATATGTGATATTTTTGAAAAACTGAATGGCTTTTCGCATCTCATTCAAAGCGAATACATTAGTTATCATCATTAAAAATAGTGTTCTAAACATTTTAAAGCATGTATACTCATGTTGGATACCACCAATTAAACAAATACATAAATATGTTACAAAAACAATCTTTTCAAAAATCTGTTTAAATGTGGTATGGAATTGAATATTCTTACTACAATCTGTGAGAGTCTTTGTGCAGGTTGTATCTCTACAGACACAGTATTCTGTAATTTAGCATTGCATATACTCATACAGTCTGTAGATTGATATTGTTTGGTTGTGTTTAAAGGAGCTGTTTCTATGAGTCTTCTTTCTTCCTTGTGAAAATACTGACATTTTTTAAAAAGTCTTTTAAACATTTTTTTTTTAATTTTAATGTCAGTTCTTTCTTCCCCTCTTTCTCCTTAAAATTCTTTCACTTATTCTTGTGGTCTACATTGGGTACAGTAAAAAGCCAGAGAAGGAAGAGTGGACATACTGTCCTGCATAAAATCCAGCTGCCTGGTCAGATGGTAACTGTAAATAAACTGTGTCTCCTGGTTGTAATGGAATCACAGCACTCCCAGATGCTTGATCCAGGTATCCCTTCTTGTACTCATCATATGTATACATAAGTGGCTCCCCATTCCTGTAGAGCCCAACCCATACATTGGCACCCTTGCAGTGCACATGATAGGCAAAATAGTAGATGCCTGGGAGGTCACAGGTGAACACACCGGTCTGAGGGTTGTAATTCTGACGCCCATTATACAGTAATTTGTCAAGCACTATTGGCGTGCCAACTGGAGGGAATGGTGTGGTCAATTTGGCAGTGAAAGCAGGCATCTCCAGACCATTGGCACCCATCATATTACCCCCACCTGCATACTTCCCTTTCTTGTACCCACCAGTTTTTATACCATCTATGGCAGGGCCCATCTCAGGAAGAACACCCATCAGGTCAGGAGAAGGAGGGGGGCCTGGGGGTCCAGGAGGCCCCGCTGGACCTGGGAGTCCTGGCTGACCTGGGGATCCATTTGGGCCAGGTGGACCTGCTGGACCAACACGACCAGGGATTCCAGCAATGCCTTCACCAGGCGGACCAGCTTGACCTGGTGGACCAGCTTCTCCCTTTGGCCCGGAAGGTCCAGGAGGCCCAATTGGTCCTCCTGGACCTGCAAGTCCTGGAATACCTTTAGGACCCTGTGGTCCTTCAGGGCCAGTCTGACCAGGTTCTCCTTTAAGACCAGGTAAGCCAGATGAACCTGGGGGACCAGGCAGACCTCTGCTTCCTCCTTCACCTTTGGGACCTATGGGTCCTGGTGGTCCTCTTGGCCCAGGTTCTCCATCTTCACCTTGGAGGCCTGGTTGACCAGGAAATCCTGGAGGACCTGGCTGTCCCATAGGTCCAGGATCTCCCTTGGCTCCTTCTGCCCCTCCCTCTCCTTTTAGTCCTGGGGAACCAATTCCTCCTGGTGCCCCCATTGTTCCTGGAGGGCCCGGAGGACCAGTTTGACCAGGGGGACCCGTCATGCCTGGTTGACCAGCGTAACCTTTGTCTCCTTTTGGTCCTTGAGGACCAGGAAGCCCTCCCATCCCTTTGTCACCCTTTGGGCCAGGGTATCCAGGTTTGCCAATTCCAGGTAATCCAGGTTTCCCAGGCAACCCTGGTGGTGCTTGTAATCCTTTGTGGCCAGGTGCACCTGGCTGTCCTGGTAATCCTTTTTCTCCTGGAACTCCAATACCAGGGGCTCCTTGTGGTCCATTTAGGCCTTGTCCACCAGGTGGACCCTCTGGACCTGGCTCCCCAGGCTCTCCGGGTTTTCCTGGCATACCAGGTGGACCTGCTACACCAGGAAGGCCAGGCTTACTGAGCCCCGGTAATCCTGCCTGCCCTGGGGGGCCAAGTGGCCCAATCGGCCCTTTTGGCCCTTGTGGGCCTGGTTGTCCAATTCCTCTGTCTCCTTTAGGCCCAGGTAACCCTCGGAGACCAGGAAAACCTTTATGTCCTGGCTCTCCCTTTGCCCCTGGCTGTCCTGGTAATCCTTGTCCACCAGGCTTTCCTATTCCTGGCAGGCCGGGGGGTCCAGGAGGGCCGGGTGGCCCAGTCACGCCTGGTTGTCCCTCTTCACCTCTGGGTCCCTGTTCACCTTGCTGTCCAGGCTGCCCAATACCTCCTGACTTCCCGGGCATACCTGGCATTCCTAGCTTACCAACTCCTGGAAATCCTGGAGGACCAGGAGGTCCTGGCTTTCCAAGAGGGCCTTGTATACCAATACCTTGAGGCCCAGGAGGTCCTTGGGGACCAGGGGGCCCTTGCGGTCCAGTCTCTCCTTGAACACCCTGCTCACCTCTGGGAATGGTTTCACCTTTGTAAGGGAAAGGCAGGGTCAGTACTACAATGCCATGTATACCATATATAATATGACTACAAGTGCTAAGATACACAAGTTTTCATACCTTTGATATCTTTGCCTTTGTTTAGGTGCATTGGTAGGTTTTTTTTGTAATGTGGATATGGCATGTGTGACATATCCTTTCCCATGCCCATATGAGGCATCTGTGGTAAGGGTTGATGTTGTTGAGGATGTGGTTTGTGTCCATAATATGCACCTCCAAACGCTGATGGCAATAGAGCCAAATGCACCAAAGCTACTAGGAAAGAAGCCATGGCTATGGCCTGTGGAAAAAAAATAAAAAATAAAACAATTAATAATTCAATCAATGGTCAGTTAGGTTATCAATTAATTATCCAATGTAGTAATACATCAATAAGTGTTAACCATCCAATTAACTGATAATTAAACATAAATTATTTAAATGTATCTCAATCCATCAACAATTAATTTTAAACATAACTAAATAAAAACTAAATGACCATTAACAAGTTAGTAAAAGGACCTAATAAGTAATGTATAATATATATTGCTAGCAGTATCAATTAATTATAATCTCTGCAGCACACCCTGTTGTCTGCTATGTAATAAAAACATTACAAACTAAAAATATTGTATACCATGTTAAGACATTAAACTACCAAAACACTACCAAAGTGCCTACTGAGAGATCACATACAAGCACAATACACTTTTTCCTTCACAAAGGAAGATTATGCAACTATTCATTATAATTTTAATATTCTTTTAGCTAAAAACAAAAAAAAACATCAACAACAGTTTTACCTTGAAATTTAATCATACCTATTTTATGATAATTTCCAAATCCACAGATCCAGGCCATTTAGTTTAAAATGTTAAGTGTAAATGTCTAAGAACAAAAGAGACCTCTTTCAAAAAAACATTAAAAATCCTACTCCTACCCCAGACTTTTCAACTTAGTGTAATTAATAATATAATAACACATTTCAGTGTTAACATCACCTCCTATAATTATGCAATCATCTCATACCTGCTTCAAATGTTTGATTTGAGATTAGACATGACTTTCTCAGTTATCTAAATTTAGCCTATACTCTTAAACATGACCTTGCTTTTAAACTGTAAAAGCAAGTCAAACGACAGGAAGCAACCTGTTTATTGGATTTTCTCACTTCTAAGGATCTCTAGTGAAGTTCTAAGTAACTAGAAAGGAACTTTCAGTAATTTACCTTTCACACTGCAGAAATCCCAGACAGTAAACAGTGGGTGTTCATGTATGCTTACATTGTTATATCTCCATTTAATGTTTTGCTTGTCTCTAGTTACATGACAAAATAAGCTTTCATAACACATTGATGCTTCATTTTTTATTAAAAAACAAAAATAAAAAAACAATACCAACAAGATGTGAATGAAACAAAGATTGCCTCAAAATGACGGAAGTGATGGAGCTGACCTTTGGCTTTTTCTCAAGCTCCTGAGAATCACGCAGATATGCTATGTGCCATCTAGGTTTTCCGCTCTTTGAGACTTTGAGATGTAATGATATAGTTTCTGGTCAAAGACCGATCTGGATGAGCTGTACACTATCATAAATCATTTTTAATCTGATTTAGCATCATGTAACGCTAATAATAATGTCCACTATACATCAAAAGCTTGTTAAAAAAAACATTAACATGTATATGTGCCTAATTAATTAAGTGTAATGTATTTCCATTACACATTAATAAAGTGTAATGACAACATTTATCAAATTATGTGGTATAAGGCATACAGTTTTATCCAACTACAAACATTTATTGTTGGCTACAACTATAAGACCTTATTAATCAAATCACACACATTCTCAAATGCAAACACTAATGTAACTAAAAATGAAAATGCAGAAGAGAAGAAAAAGAACAAAAAGATGAATGTAAGCCAAAGTCCCTTTCAAGAAAGTTTGTTTACTCAGCGGCCATTTCTGCAATGTCTCCAGGTAGCTATTTTGGGCATCCAAGTCCTATCTACCTGAATGGGGAAGTCCCAAATCTCAAAAACCGCTTGCCCCTTTTAAATAACATATTTCAAATCAGCAACAAAATCTGACATGAAAAACATTGAGTGAAACACTGATGTAGACCTTTTCACCCTAACAGCTGGCATCTTTTCGCTTCTTCACTCTCTCACATTCTCTCCCAGGCCTTTTTTTGGACTTCCAATTTTTAAAAAGGTTGGACACAGAGTCTCATTCACTCTCAAAAAAAAAAAAAAAAAATTGCAAAATCAAATCAGTAAACAAGTACAATGTGATGAGGAGGAAAGGCACTCAGTAACATAAGCGCTAACATTAGCATTTTGATTAGCTAGGCATTACTGCAATGACTAGAACAACATACACATACCAGTGATGATTATAATCAGAAAGAAGTAAGTGTAAAAGATGTGTAAAAGATAAGTGATTTGATTTATTTATTTTTATTTATTTTTTGATGGTCTAAACATATACTGTAAAAGCTAACGTCCTGAAACCTTGACACATAATAATACATTCTCAGGAATTAGGAGATGTATATATGAATGTCCATATTTAAATGAAATTATCAACAAAGGTTAATATTAGATATTTCTGTGATACCTTAATTATTTTATGGCATAACATAAGTTAAATATGGCACATATTTATCATAACTCTTGGTTTTAGTTTATAGTGTTTTGTAATAGATTACAGTACCGTTCAAAGGTTAGGGGTCAATGTGAATTTTTTAATGAATTTTATTTTATTCAGCAAGGGTGCATTAAATTGATGAAAAGTTACTGTAAAGACATTCATTGTTATTCATGTTATTTCTTTTTCAAGATTTTTATTTTAAAAATTCTGTTCCTTGAAAAAAGTATCAAGGTTTCCATAAAAATGTTAAGCAGCACAACCATTTTCACGATTCATTAGACTTTGTAGAGCACAAGTATATTAGAATGATTTCTGAAGGATCATGTGACAGTGAAGACTGGAGTAATGGCTCCTGAAAATACAGCTTTGCATCAAAGCAATAAATTACAATTTCAAATACAAAATAGTCATTTTAAATAGTAAAATGTTATAATATTGAGGTTTAACAGTACTTTTGATCAAATAAAAGCAGCCTTGGTGAAGATTAGAGACTTTGTTCAGTAAATAAATAATAAAATAAAATCTTACCAATCAAAATTTTTGAACAGTAATGTATATTAAATTAATAGTATAATATCAGTTTTAATGTTAACATCACCTTCCATAATCACACAGTCTTCAATCTTTTTCATTTGATATTATACAACTCTGAAGAAATGAGACGCCAACACTGTGGTGTCTAAATTTAGCCTATACTTTTAAACGTGGCCTCTGAACCCAGTAAAAATGAAAGTCCTCCATGCTATTTGTGAAATGTTCTTCTGGAATCCCATCGCTTCAGTAACTGAATGCATGAACACCTCAGCAAATAAGTCTAGTTAAACACTCACATTCAGCCTCTCACTGAGACCCAGATGGCCAGCAGTGTTTACAGAAATTCTTCCTTGCTCTTGTCCGCCTAGTCCCTCATTCTTCCCTTCTGTCTTTCATTTCATTCAGTCTCTCACACCCTTTTCTCCCATCTTTACAGAGCGCTGCGTTCACAAAGAAACACATAAATCATCAATGACAACACTTTTATTCTGGCTCTCTATGGGAAGAAAGGAGAGGGGTGATTTTTGGTGCAAACCTAGGGAGGATTTCAAGAGGCCATGATGCAGTAAGCCAATATATTTACACTATCTGTTGAATTACTTGGCTAATATCTTTTTTTTTTTTTTTTTTTTTTTTTTTTTACAGAAATCTTCATATATGAAATGTTGATTTACGTTCAATTATTTTAATATGTGAGAGGATTAAGAGTGTGGATTTATATGAGGGACAAGAAACTAGCACAGCTAGGAAAGTAGATGTCAACAATCAAATACAAATGAACTGTAACTGTAACAAAATTGTATGTTGGAATTATATTAGCATTCAATTTCCAAACTGAATTAACTGATGTATGAAACTGTGATCCAGGAACAATTGAATTCTGGGAATCCAGATAGATGAGACAGAGACTGTACTAACATACTTGTGTTGTTGCAGACCAATCAAAAGGTGCTTAAAAAATTCATAATCCAGTCAACCTACAGCAGTTAATGTCTCATTTTATCTACTGTATGATGTAGCAGCCAGGCGCACTATATTATGCCGTGGGATTCACAACTCCCAGCCCAGCTGTGAAACAAACAGGCCTTTCTGAGCTAAAACAGGGTCATTCTCTCTAAGCATCTGTTGGGTCACTTAGAAGCATTTTAACAGCTGAGCGTTAATAAGAGTGAGAAACACAGCAAGGGTCTGCTAGCCTCAAAGTGCATGTGTGGAGAGAGAAGAATGCCTGTAGAAGAGAAAGAATTTAGCACAACTAGATTCATATATTAGATTGGTAAATAGATTTGTTAAAAGATTTCAGATTTTTATGCTATTTATGTACAGAAATCCTGATATATTACAATAATTAATAACACATTCAGATCTCTCCAATCACCAATGCAACACTTGTCAAAATGGCAAATAAATTGGAAAAAATCATGCTGCTCAGTGCTCACATACTATGACCATTAATAACATTTAGGATTGAATTGAGAGCCCCTTTCCGTCTATCATCCACTCACCTAAGTGTAGATAAATTCATGGCAAATTAATTTATGCCCCTGTCTTTCAGTTTCACTTGTTATGCAATCCTTTATTCATTTGGATTGACATTTTGGATAAATTTGAATGTTTCTCTTCACCTGTTGTCTCACATGTAGGTTTGATGACACACTAAAGTGATAGTGAAAGCTGATTGGCTTTAATGGTTTCCTCCGACAATTATCGGTTATATTTGCAAAGAGAGACAACTTAATTTTTTTTTTCTTTTTAGTATTATTCGCACGTGTTAATCTCCAACAATAATACATCATCACAGAGAACTTGAACAAGCAGGGCAATACAGAAAGACAGAAAATGCAATTTGTTTGAAAAGTTCCATAGGATGTTTTTGAAGGTTTTTTTTATTATTGGAGGAGCTTTATATTTAAACGTCATTTTATTAGTACACAAATCCGAAGCAAGTACTTTCGAATTAGTCTTGAAGGAATTTCACTTCAGGTATAAGCAAGCAACATCGCAATTCTGATTGGTCAGTTTAGTAATAAGAAGAGCCTTTATGCTATCGGGCTCCTCTAACATTTGTGTAGCGATTAAACTACCAGCAGAAGGAGTGCGAATGGTTACTGGCCAAATATTAGCTGATTAATCTGCCATCAACCTATTGCTAACTTCAATAGAACTTAAAAAAGGTGCCAAAAATCACTCATAGCATTACTATTGCTGACACTGTTAGATTGTCATCACACAGTTTATTTCTGCAACAATGACAGGCTGCCCTCCACAAGACACATCTCATTGTGCATCTAATGGATGTCTGCTTTGTATTATTCTCACAACTGAGGGTTAAACTAAGAGTCCACTATCAGGTACACACTATCACAATCACACATGTATGCAAAGACTCCATATGGCTGCCACCAGGAGAGGGAGCTCCCACATTATCTTAGAAACTTCCCGCCAAACTTGCTAAAGCTGCTCAGTATTTCTGTAATACATTTGATAAATAAAATATGGATATAAAGTTGTCTGTATAGCTGTTCCCTGTACACATTCATGAGTGTTTTATACAGTGTATAACCACCCATAAATGGTTAAACAAGCTACAAGATTATATACATCACATTTCATGCAGTAAAATTCATCAGCTTCATGTCACACAGAGATAAATAGTGTATTAGCCTCAAAAATGAAACACAGTTGAATATCTTTGCCTGTTACAATCAGTGCAGTAGGGCGGCTTCTAAATAAAGTTTCGTTTTGATTTTCAACACTCACTACCAGACACTGATACAGAAATATGCTAAATAAAATTAGGAAAAGATGTATTTTGCTGTATATCTATACTCATTAAACAACAATTTCCACATCTGTCATTACTTGTCTGCTTGATCATCATTTTGCAACAGTTTTGCAAATTACAGTGTGCATCAAAAAGCATCAAGACAAGCAGTTGCAGATAAATGAAATGATGAATATATAAGTGTATTTCCTTACCTTTCCTTTGAAAGTACTACCTTTCCGTAGGAGGAGATAATCTCAAGGATTCTCAAGCTCACACTCAGAAAGACCCTGAAACACACACCTTGACCAACTGACCAATGCGAACTGGACTTAAACAAGAAACAGTCTGCAGACAGCAACCTTTTATCCACAGCAGGGTGGAGTCAGAGAGCAGGGGAGGGAGAAGAGAGGTCGACAGAGAGAGATTGCTACAGTAAGGTGCAGTGTTTTCAGGGTAGACACTGAGATTTGTTTAATTTTCCAAAATCGCTGTCTAGTGATGGGCAGCTACACCCGTACTGTGGTGCAAGATGTCTATAGACTTTCCTGCTCACTGATTAGTCACCACATTCTCAAATGAGGTAGACTCCTGACTCGAAACGTGGAAAAAAACATTTCCACTTGACATAAGTTGAGTTAAATATTGAGTTTGGTGCATCAACAGTAGTAATCCATAAAAATGAATCTGAAGTTATATTTAAACTTATTGAATATTTTCAAGGATATGATATGATATGATATGATATATGATATGATATGTAGTGTTTGGGGTCGGTAAAACTTTTAATATATTTTTTTAAAAAGCCTCTTATGCACACCAAGATTGCATTTATTTGATCAAAAATAAAGTAAAAACAGCAATATTGTGAAATATTATTGGTTTAAGATATCTGTTTTCTATTTTAGCATATTTTAAAATGTAATTTATTCTTGTGATGGCAAAGCTGAATTTTCAGCAGCCATTACTCCAGTCTTCAATGTCACATGATTCTTCAAAAGTCATAATATGCTGATTTGGTGCTCAAGGAATGATCAGTTTTTTATGTTATAATCAATGTTTAAAACAGTTGTGCAGCTTATTATTTTTGCAGAAACCGTGATACATTTTTTTTCTGGATTCTTTCATGAATAGGAAGTTCAAAAGAACAGCATTTATTAGAAACATAAATCTTTTGTAACTTTTTAACTACCTTTACATATGTATTTTCATCAATTTAATGCATCCTTGCTGAATAAAAGTATTAATTAAAAAAAAAAACTATATTGACCACTAACACTGTACATAGTGTTATACAGTCTTCCATTTATTTATTTTTTCATTCTGATTTTATGTCTTGTGCCTTAATAGAAAAAAAGGATAATGGTTTCATATTATTGTGATCTATCATTAAAATTGATACTGGACTTATGCTGTACGCAATATGAGATCTGAAAGTTTGGGACATAACAGCACAAGCATATTAGTTTGAGGAGAGGAGTATAGGGTCGCTATGGGGACAGGTACAATCAGTGTGCTTAGCCTTTGGTAATCAGTGTGGGAAATAGGCTGATATTGCCCTCAACCCTGTGCTAATGAACAGTCAATTACGGGGCTTTGCGGACTGAAGTTGGGGTAGAGTGTGTCCACTGCGACGCCAACATGTGAAACGAAAAGGTTTTCCAAACCTTATTCAGTTTGTTATAACAAAATCGACTGTAATTACTCATTCAGTATTTCATTCATGCCTGCTTTTCCATTCATTCAGTGCCAAGAATGTGTTTGACCAACACGTCATTAACCTTTGCAGCGACAGCTGTATGAAGCAAACCCACAGGGAAATGTGTTATGAAGTGCTGACATTGTGCACATGCAGAAGATCAGATATACAGATCATTTACAACCCTTTCAGAAATCGATGTTCAAGTCTGTTCAAGTGGATGACTTCAAAATCAAAACTGATTACAAATCTTGTGTTTACCCAAGCTAATGATCTTAAAGTTTTATCACAACCACTTAGCTAAAATAGCACCCTAAGGATAAAACTCTCCCTAATACTGTGCGCATTCACACACTTTTTCACAAAGGCACAAAACTCAATTAGCTGTGAGCATGTTTGCTAATTCCACACACTGTCCTGGCATCTGTTGCAGGGTTCCCCCCAGGAATGAAAAACGTTTTGGAAAGGGAATTATGAATCAGATTAAAAGTCTCTCAGATGTGAAATATCGGTTGTTAGCAGAAGTCAGAAGTTTGTTATGTTTGCACATACAAGAAATTTGCACTATCCCTTATTACTACTGTTGTAGCCTTTCATCATTAAATACATATTTTGCTGACAGAAGTATCTGTCAGAACTCTAACTGGAAATAAATAAAAACTAAAACTGAAATAAAAACAAACAATAAGGTTCCATTTGTTAACATTAATTAAATACATTAGTTCAAATGAATTAACAACGAAACATACTTTTACACCATATAGTATTAGTTAGCTAATTTCAAAATTTACTAATACATTATTTAAAAAGTTGTGTCTGTTAATATAATTTATTGGACATGAGCCAACACGAAGTAACAATAAACAGTTGCATTTGTATTAACTAACATTAACAAATATTAATAAATACTCAAACAAATGTATTGCTCATTATTAACTATTGTTCATTAATGCATTAAAGTTAACTAATAGAATCTTATTGTAAAGTGTTACCAAACACATTAAACCTAAACAGTAAGAAAGGCATATAACAAAATTACTAAAAAGTGAAAACTGAAAATATAATAATAAAAACAAATTCAAAACATTACTAAAAACTCTAGTGTATAAATAATATAACACTGCACTGCACTGACAAATAATTATATTATTGAATTAAATATTTTAATGAATCAATTAAGATTCCTTGTTATGCTAAAAGCATGTTATTAAGCATAATGTTCAATTATAAAAACAAACAAACAAAAAAATCTTTAACATTCTTAAAAGGTGTAAGTTGCCACTACAGATAAGTATGACGCTAACCATCTGCAGTGGCAACCTACACCTTTAACATTCTTAAAAGGTGTAGGTTGCCACTGCAGATGGTTAGCGTCATACTTATCTGTAAATATTTGTACAGTTTACGATTAGCGATGTTAAATGTGTTGGTAAGCCAGGTTGTCTAGGTGACAGGGTCTTCGTAGATTGTATAGTCAACAATGGCAGTAAAATTGCTACATTCCCACAGCTGCTGTTGTTCGGTATTAAGGCATCGGAATGCAGAAAGCATGCAATCATTACCATGGAAACCTATCACGGGACGCCAACCCACAAAGGGCATATCAAAAGTATCTCAAATCATTCTTGTAAATGTACCAACACCGCACACATAATCAAAATCACTCCAGCCCAGGTGGTTCAGGCCCTTTTTTTTTACTGGGAATTTTTGTTTAATGAACTACTAATCATGCATCGACACATTTTCAGTGTGTGCGTGGAAGTGTGTGTTTGAATGAGTGTGTGTGAGGTCTGAACCCCCCCTTGGTTCTAAGATGCTGACCTGACCGGAATCTGTTCACGCTGTGGAGACCTGCGGCTGATTGGCTGTTCCTTCAGGGACTTGTAAAGCCATCGCCATGGAGACCTAAACCTGTCACCTTTAAGATTTAGGGGTCCCAGAGGTTGCTTTAAAAGTTTCAGTCTGACAGCAGGCAGCAAAAGTCTGTTTCTCTGAAATAACTTCATATTGCACTGTACACATGTTGTCATCAGATTAGATACTAAGATACTATTAGATACTAGGTTTGTGGCTGTACAGCTAAAAAAAATAATCCATTTAAAATGCTTTTGGAATCCACTTGCAGTCTTTGAACATTGTCAAAATGACTTCAGTTTATTGATCATCCTAAATCTGCAATCACCGTGACTTCGAGATCCAGACTTCAAGAAAAAAGAAAGTGAAAATTGCATTAGCATACAAAAAACAACATTTTTAATACAGGAAGAGTGCATTAAATTGATCAAAAGTGACAGAAAAGTTGTTGTTTTTTTACATTGTTACAATACATTTCTGTTTCAAATAAATGCTGTTCTTTTGAACTTTCTATTCATCAGAGAATCCTGAAAAAAATGTATCATGGTTTCCACAAAAGTATTAAGTAGAACAACCGTTTTCAACATTGATACACTCTTAAAAATAAAGGTTCTTTATTGGTGTCTTTCTATAGTTCCATGAAGAACCTTTAACATCCACGGAACCTTTCAATTGCACAAAAGGTTCTTTATAGTGGAAAAGGATTCTTCACGCTAAGGAAAATTGGTTCTTTTAAGAACTGTTCACTGAAAGGTTCTTTGGAGAACCAAAAATGGTTGTTCTATGGCATCACTGTGGAAACCACCCTTTTGGAACCTTTAATTTTAAATAAAATTTTTAAGAAATATTTATTGAGCATCAAATCAGCATATTAGATTGATTTCTGAAGGATCATGTGACACTGAAAACTGGATAAATAATTAATAACAATTGAATTAGAAAACAGTTATTTTAAATTGCAACAATATTTAACAATATTATTGTTTTACTGTGTTTTTGATTAATCTTGGTGAGAATAAGAGACTTCTTACAAAAACATTGAAAAAATTCTTACTGAGCTGAAACTTTTGAACAGTATATTATAAAAGAAGAAGAAGAAAGGGAAAAAATCTAGTTCAAATTCTGCACATGGTATATGGAAGCCCATATTAAATGACAAAAAGACCAAATGTCTGTGGTTGTCTCTGTACATTAAACATTAAATGATCACCCTGTAACAGAGAAGATTTTCAAATTCAAACAAATTGTTTTAATTTTTCCAGCACCAATATATCCATAATCAGTTCACTGGATTTATATGTTTATTATTTGTTACTCTATATGAACCCAAGAACTGGAAGTTTTATTTAAATTAACCCAACCCAATACCAAATACTAAACAGCTAACACACACAAATTATGTTTTGTGTGTGTTGTGTCTGAAAGAGCTACAAGAAAAGGTCACCGTGGAGGATTAATGTTGTAATAATGTGCATGTGTGCAGTGTACTTCACATTACTGTGTTACTGTCTCCCACCACGCACACATACTCACTTTCTGTCTATCTCGCAGTGGACATACAGTCAGTTTAGTACCAGCATACCTTCTTGTCAGTAAGTTATCGCAAAACTATCTGACTCTGTGTGTGAACTTGTCTAAATGTCATGCATACAGTATTGCCGGTGCCATCGTGTTTGACCTGCTGTGTGTGTGTGCAGTGGGTGGCTTGTGTGTTTAGCTGTAGGAGTTTAATGTGAGTGTGTGAGGCAGATAGCTCACCCCTTACACCTCCATGTTCCTCCGTACACAATACCCACAATCCTTTGCCTCGGTCAACAGCCTGTAACATTCCAGCATCATGAACTGTAGTGGGGAAGGTTACATCATCGTTCTGCAAAAGTCAGATGGCATTATGACTATTGGAATTTCTGCATTAAAAAAAAAGCTTTAATACAGTGGCCCTAAAATGGAGCAAAAATAAACCACCTGGCGGTAATTTTTCAGCTGATGGCTGACAGTCTGTCACCTTTGCCTCTGAGACATTGCTGTCTATGTGTCTGTACTCACACATGTGTGAAAACCTATTACTAATAGTGCTGGAGACATTTTACTCGACACAAGATAAATGACAAAGTCATCAGAATATATTTTGACAAAGAAATTCAGAAAGGCAAATAACATGTTCATGTTAAAAGCAACACACACCTCCTAAGCTTGTGACTTTGTGTTTGCATGCATGTGTGTGTGTGGCCTGACGGTTCTCAGGGAACCGTGGAAATGGCTGCCAAGCTTCATTTAGGGTGGACAGACAAACCTATAAGGGCCCGACCCCACACGCCTCCCCAAATACAGACAAAAACTGCAATATGTGAAGTTGCAACACTGCCAGACGTTGTATTCAATATCAACAAGTGAATATAGAATAACAACACGAAAGATAACAAATGACAGCTACCTAAAGACAAAACACCAATCTCTCAAATATTATGTTAATGTATTATGTTTTTTCATTAATGTAATATATTTAATATTTATTATGTTATCTAAAAGTCTCAAAAGATTTCTATTTAAAATAAAAGCTATTCTTTTGAACTTTCTATTCATCAAAGAATCCTGAACATATAAACATATAAGTTTCCATCAAAATATTAAGCAGCACACTTACTGATTAAGTGTTATCAATGCTGATTGAACCAAATCAGCATATTAGAATGATTTCTGAAGGATCGTGTGACACCGAAGACAATTCAGCTTTGCCATCACAGGAATAAATTTATTTTATAAAAATGTAATAAAATTGTTATTTCAAATTGTAATATTTCACAATATTACTGTTTTCACTGACCCCAAACTTTTGAAGAGTAGTGTATATAATTTAGTATGAAAACTGATATGTTAATTATAATCAATAGTATATTTATTTTATATTTCTATTATACAATCTATCATTAAAATAATACATATTAACATTTTTAACAGCTTAAAACGTCCCTTTTCGGTTAAAATCCTTTTCTACAGAGCAAAACAAATCACAGATGTCATTATTTTAAAGTGTAGATCCAGGGATATAATATTTAGCTTCCCCTAATGTTCACTGACCTTGCAAAACATTGTCAGTGATACATTTTCATGTATGTTAGAAGAAGCAGCTGAGGTAAAAACTATATGATGTTACCCTTTGACTGTGGATGTTAAATATGGCTCAAAACTATAGCTAGAACACTCTGCTGTAGTTTCACACCCTATAGCCATTTGTGACAACATGAATGACCTCTCCCACGCTGAACTATACCTGTACACCTTGGGCTCCTTGTCGTCTGTCTAGTTTTACACAGTGTTGGGGAGTAACTAGTTACATGTAACGGCGTTACGTAATTTAATTACAAAATAAATGTAACTGTAATCAGTTACAGTTACTAAGAAAAAATGTGTAATTAAATTACAGTTACTTATGAAAATGTTAACGATTACAAAGGGGATTACATTTGAATATTTACACACATCTACATACAGATTTAATTGATTTTTTTTCCCCAAATTGCACTGACTACTCTGAGACATATGGTCCTATAATTTACGCGATGCGGAAAACACAGACTGGTTCATAGAATCCAGTCATAAAAACGGAATTCCTATAGCCTAACGCGGACGGAATATGCCACATTTTGGACGAATAAATCAAAAGTAGGTCAGTACACTTGAATCAAAACGCGATTACATTTCCAAAGTAACCTTCCCAACACTGGTTTTACATGTGTATATTATGTCTGTACAGGGGGGTGTTATGGTCTCTGAGTACATGGTTGATGTCAGATTTAAAATGTGAAATGTTTGCTCAACTCTTCTGATTCACTGTTTTGGTAAGCGTGTGACAGATCTGGCATTTTGACGTGACAGGGGAGTTTTACCTTCATGAACTCTTAGTCTTAACTAACCCATTTGACTTTTAAATGTGCTCAGAATGTTTTTCTTTTTCTCAGGCCCAATTCACACATAATGTGTTTCACACTAGAACACTCCCATTACATGCTTAAAAATAAAAGTTACAGTCTAAAGAAAGCCTTTTAAAGTTTAGGCCATTCAGTCCAGCGGTTAGTCCTAACACTTTGCATTATGTACAGTATGGCCTATGCTTTAAAGAACACACAACCAAATCACTGATCAGAAGAACTCATAATGTAACATCAAGAATCTCAAAAGAACCAACTGAAGAACTCAAAAACGGTTCTTAAGGAATCTAAGGTTTTTCAACGAACCTGTGATTTTATGATGAACAAAGCTGTCTATAATGCAAGTTTGTGATACACAGCTTTGTTGATGACAATGAGAGCATTCTAAGTTGGCTTCCTTGTGTAACTTCCTCTCAGTATAGACAGAGAGTAACTTTGAATATGCAGAAACACCCAGTTTAAGACTTATGGGTCAGAAAGTCACATAAAGCAAATTCCTGGAGGGGAGTGGTGACTGTCTTTTATAGGCCTAATATTTATGAACAGGTTTGCAAACTGATTTTAAATGCTGCAAAAATAAAATGTCTTTTTATTATATTTTGTATTATATTCTTGCAAGATAATTTAATTTGTTATTATTTTATTTATTTACAAGCTTAGTTTATTTAGTGTTTATTTTTCAAGAAAAAAAAAGGAAATAAACAGAACAAATAAATGCATATACAGTCAGGTCCGGAAGTATTCTGAGTTTTTGTGCTTTTGCCTTTATACACCACTACAATGGATTTGAAATAAAACAATCAAGATGTAATTGAAGTGCAGACTTTAAGCTTTAATTCAAGGGGTTGAACAAAAAAATAACATAACATTTTATTTTATTTAGGAATTACAACCATTTTTATACACAGACCCCCATTTTCAGGGGCTCAAATGCAATTGGACAAATAAATGTAAACATAAGTAAAATGTTCATTTTTAATATTTTGTTGAGAATCCTTTGCAGGCAATGACTACCTTAAGTCTGGAACTCATGGACATCACTAGAGTCTGGGTTTCCTCCTTTGTGATGCTTTGCCAGGCGTTTACAGCAGCTGACTTCAGTTGTTGTTTGTTTGTGGGTCTTTCTGCCTTTAGTTTTGTCTTCAGCAAGTGAAATGCATTCTCAATTGGGTTGAGATCAGGAGACTGACTTGGCCATTGCAGAATAATCCACTTTTTTACCTTCAAAAATTCCTGGGTTGCTTTCTCTGTATGTTTTTGGTCATCGTCTATTTGTACTATGAAGCACCGTCCAATCAACTTTGCTCCATTTGACTGAATCTGGGCAGACAGTATATCCCTATACACTTCAGAATTCTTTCGTCTGCTTCTGTCCTCTGTCACGTCATCACTAAACACCAGTAACCCAGTGCCACTGGAAGCCATGCATGCTCATACCATCACACTGCTCCACCATGTTTCACAGACGATGTATGCTTTGGATCATGAGCTGTTCCAAGCCTTCTCCATATTTTTTTCTTCCCATCATTCTGGTACAGGTTGATCTTAATTTCAGCCGTCTAAATAATGCTTTTCCAGAAGTGGTCTGGCTGTTTTAGATGTTTTTGCCAAAGTCTAATCTGGCCTTGTTTGCACCTTGTGTTGAACCGTCTGTATTTGTTCTCGTGAAGTCATCTCTTGATTGTAGACTTTGACAGTGACACACCTACCTCCTCAAGAGTGTTCTTCACTTGGCTGGATGTTGTGAAATGGTTTATCTTTACTATGGATATGATTCTCTGATCATCCACCACTGTTGTCCTCCATGGTCGTCCAGGCCTTTTTATGTTGCTGAGCTCACCAGTGCGTTCTTTTTTTCTCAGAATGTACCAAACTGTTGATTTGGCCACTCCGGATGTTCCTGCTATCTCTCTAATGGATTTGTTCTGTTTTTGAAGCCTAACAATTGTCTGTTTCACCTGCATGGAGAGATCCTTTGAGCAAATGATGTGGGTTCACAGCAACAGCTTCCAAATGCAAATGGCACACTTAGAATCAACTCCAGACCTTTTACCTGCTTAATTGATGTAGAGATAATGAAGGAATAGCCCACATCTGTCCATGAAATGGCTTTTGAGTCAAGTGTCCAATTACTTATGGTCCCTTGAAAAAGGGCGGAGGTACATATTAAAGAGCTGTAATTTCTTAACCTGTCCTACAATTGTGATAGGAATACCTTCAAATTAAAGCTCAGAGTGTGCACTTTAAGCCCATATTAATTATATAACTGTAACTTGAATATGTTTTGGTCAGCAGAATAAAATAATAAAAAATTGTGCCTGTGTCCAAATATATATGGACCTGACTGTATATACTAGTGAGTTCAGTAAGATTTTTCAAATGTTTTTGTAAGAAGTCTCTGTAGTCTGTTATATTTTTGAAAGAAAAACTAGCAGCCATTACTCCAGTTTTCAGTGTCACATGATTCTTCAGAAATCATTCTAATAGGCTGATTTAGCGCTGAAGAAACATTTCTTATTATTATGATTAATGCTGAAAATTAATGCTGCTTAATATTTTTGTGGAAATGGTGATAAGTGTTTTCTTCTTTTAATCTTTTTTTTGTATCAATGTATAAGTTGTCACTTTTCATCATTAAAAGTATTAATGTCTTTCAGAAAACAAAATCTCACTGACACAAAACTTGAATGGCACTTGAACTGAATGGTAGTGTATTAATATATCTGCATGTATGTCTTGATTAATTTAGTCTAACTTTACCTTAATCTTTACTGCAAAAAGTAGGAAATGAAACAGAATGGTCCAATTGGTCCAATAACATGATGCGATCTAGGATGGCGACCCTGAAAAAAGCATAAAATAAACATAAAAAACATAAACTAAAAATAAAATATGCATGTCTACCATTTCAGGAATTTTAAAAGTACATAAATAAATATGTGACCTAATTAAAACCATTATATGTAGTTTTGAAAATTGAATATTTTTATTGTAACAAATGACCGTAGTTTAGTAAATTATATGTTTCTGTAACTAATTGTATTTTCAATGACACACTTATTAATCATTCAGTTTAATTTACACATACACACAACCACCAACCCACGTGCCACACACACACACACACAGTGGATAATAAACATGGTAACTTGGAAAAGAAGGAAGATTGTGAGTAACACTGAGGTGCAGAAATGTGGAGAATGTCTAGCATGTTTACCTGGGACAAACATGCACACATACACACAATCACCCTATCTGTGGGATTATTATACAGTCAAAGATGAGTGATTGACAGAATATTTCACCAAAATACTGGACTGCAATAGCAATATAACCACAAATAAAAATACAGAACCTGTTACAAACATTGTGATACCGCAACTGGTTTGCAAGTGTGTGTGTGTGTGTGTATAAAGAATATAAAGGACAGTGGCATGTGTTTGGTCTTATCAGCCCTCTTTGTTAGTGCGTTTTTATGACTGGGTTAAGTGTTATCTTTGTCTCTAGTTCTTGAAAATGTTGCCCAGAAAAAATATTTGCTCAGATGTTGCTCTTTCAAAGAGTTCTCACTTATATTTCATTTACAGCACATATCAACTTTCTCTCATAAACTTAATGAAAACAAAAAACAGACACAAAAGAGACAACTGTGGACATACTGTACATTAAGAGCAGTAAGAGCTATAAAACTAAAGTCGATTAGATCACCAGGGAATTTGTCAGTTATATATGACACAATACATGTTTAGAAGATTTTGTCTTACCTTTATGTATGTCACAGTATTGTAGTATAATCTTTTTCATATAACCCCACATTGGATGAAAGCATGTAGACACAGTGTTAACGTAACCAAATTCCCTTTAAGGCAAGTCATGTCACTCGGCGGCCATCTTTGAAACGCCTCTCGGGCATGCACGTGCAGCTCCTATCACTTTGAATGGGGAAACATCAAATTCTCTAAAACTGTTCACTAAGCTTACGATTAAATTTCATCGTACAACAACTGTGTCATAAATGTTGTTTCTTTTGCTTAAATAGCGTTATAAAAAGCTTATTTTTCAGGCTAGATCAGTCAGTGCGCATGCGCACTTTGCAGTGTTTGCAGTGACGCGCTGACTTGACCGGTTAGTGATTGGCTCTTTCATTCAGAAGGCGGGGCTTCCTGCGATTGAGCGGCCATATTAAGGGAGAATTCCGAGCGGCCATATTAAGGACGAATTCCAAACGGCTTTTTTGTGCCCTTGAAGGGCACTTCGGGAAGGGGACGTCATTTGTAGGGACGTTCCAAACGAAAGTGAACAACTGAATCCCTTCACGAAGGGCCCTTCCAGAAGTCTGTTAGAAGGGAACATGCGATGGTCACTTCATGGAAGTGATTTCCGTTTGTGATCATGTGATCTTCGGTTAGGAGGTCTTTCTATGCTTTTTAAAGAACAATTGGGGTTGATTTCGAGTTCACATACAAACGTAAGTAGAATTAGACGATTACACCGTCACTTTCCGTCTCGCGGAGGGGAGCGAAGCGGTTCCGGGTGGAGATCTCGAAGACCGGAGGCAGCGGAGCAAAGACCGGATGCGGCGGAGGTGGAGAGGTCGTCGCCCGGGGCCTGGCTTCTTCCGTGGCGGGTGCACCCAGGGTCCGTGGTGTCCCGGCGCCGGAATGAAGGACATCTGGGAAGATCGCACCGGACCTGTGCAGAGAAACACACGGAGTAGAGGTGGTGGGAGAGTTAGCAGCGGGCTGTATACTTACCTCGGACTTGTGAGCGTCAGCCCGGGATGTTTCCAGCGCGGCTCTCCGCTCTCTCAGTTGGGTCTGCCTCTCCATCAGGTCGCGGATCTGCTTCTCCAGTGGCTCCTGCGCCGAATGCAGCTTGAACATGTCCTCACCTGCACTCAAAGGTAGACACACATCTGCCATTAAAGCAAGTAACAGTGAGTAGAACAATGGTAATCCTTCAAAGAACACACTTCAAGGACTCGGCCCTTTGAAGGGAGTATGACATAGGGATGCTCACTTCCTTTTGGAATTCGCCCTTTAAGTGTTGCATTTTTCCCTGTTCAAAACTATACGAGTGACACGTCTTGGGTATTCTATAGTCTTTGATGTAACATAAAAACAAAATAATCTCCGGTTGGTCATTTTCCAGTCATGACCAGACTTTGGCTGATGACACACAGGGCAACCTTTTGAGATATGTTGCCGGGCAACTAGTCTGACTCTGTGAGACTAGAGCAGGGTTGGGCAAACTTGGCCCTTCCAGGCCACTTTCCTTCAGAGGTTAGCTCCAACCCTAATCAAACACACCTGAACCAGCTAATCATGGTCTTCAAGACTACTAGAAGGCTACAGGCAGGTGAGTCATATCAGGGTTGGATCAAATCTCTGCAGAAAAGTGGCCTGGAAGGGCCAAGTTTGCCCATCACTGGATTAAAGGATATACTGTGCTGCAGAGAAACAACCTTTGACCTTTTTGTACAGTTTAGTTATTTTTTCAGCCTTTAATTTAATCACCCTGAAAACGGCTGTTGGATACACACTTTTATATATGCACATCCCTATAAACAGTCAGACATAACCTCTGTGACCTCTATAAACCATAGACCACCAGACAAGTGCTCTCTCAATCATAATTCATGTTTCACACTCAAATACACATTTAAGCAAACTAATTTTCAGCAAATTGATCAACTATAAAACAAATCTTACATTTTAAATGATACATAGTGGACACATTGTGGTTGACAAACAAGAGTGAAAAATCAAGTTCTGAGAAAATGTGTTTGCAGACACCCCTTGGTTTGATATTTTGTTCATACATAATATAATATAATATAATATAATATAAAGTTTCTCTCTGTGGTCTGCTTAGACTTCAGCTGTGAAGGAAATGTTACAGCATGGTGGTCAAACTCTTCTCTTCTGCAACCCACCAAGTCTGAATCCAAACAAATCTCCCCACAAATGAAACAAATGCTTCCACAGTAAAAGTGACTGACAGGTGGAGACTTTCTGACCTTAAGGTTAAACAGACATACTGTTTATTGGAAATAAAGGGACGTGTGTGTATAGATGTGTATATGTGAGTTGGGGTTGAGGGAATCAAGGAAGACATGTGTCTTCAGAGGGCTGCGTTTACAGTGGGAATCCATGCTTGCTGGAAAGGAAAATACACATGAAGTAGGAATGAGAGAGTACTGATGGACATCACACAGAGAAAGAAACCAGATGGACCAAGGAACTTCAACGTGATTTACTAGTCTATCTCCTTCATCCAAGTCTATACAGAATTCTTATTAGGAATTTCAGCATAGATGTTCAAGCAGGACAGGCATTCAGAGTAAATGTGACCCTGTACCACAAAACCAGTCATAAGTAGCATGGGTGTATTTGTAGCAATAACCAATAATACATTGCATGGGTCAAAATGATTGATTTTGTTTTATGCCAAACATCATTGGGATGAGAGAGTACTGATGGACATCACACAGAGAAAGAGAGAAGGAGAGAAACCAGATGGACCAAGGGGACTTCAGCAAGTCTATCTCCTTCATCCAAGTCTATACAGAATTCTTATTAGGAATTTCAGCATAGATGTTCAAGCAGGACAGGCATTCAGAGTAAATGTGACCCTGTACCACAAAACCAGTCATAAGTAGCATGGGTGTATTTGTAGCAATAACCAATAATACATTGCATGGGTCAAAATGATTGATTTTGTTTTATGCCAAACATCATTGGGAAATTAAGATTATGTTCCATGAGTATATTTTGTACATTTCCCACCTTGAATTTATCAATAATTAATTTTTGATTAGTAATATGCATTGCTAAGGACTTAATTTGGACAACTTTAAAGGTGATTTTCTCAATATTGTGATTTTTTTGCACCCTCAGATTCCAGATTTTCAAATAGTTGTATCTCAGCCATACAGCAATGGAAAGCTTTCAGATGATGTATAAATCTCAATTTCACAAAATTGACCCTAATGACTGGTTTTGTGGTCCAGTGTCACATATTTCCATTCACATACTTCTATACACATACTATTTTGAGGTTTTACAGCTACTTCCTTTACTATATTTTCACTTCTGTGAACTTTCCTTTTAAAAGTCTTTGATAACATGTTGTATTGTCCATTTTTGTCCTGTGCATGTTTGCAAAATAAGATGATAGTAGGAATCCTCTCCATACATCAATGGAAAGCTTATTTATTCAGATGCTGTATAAATCTGACCGGTTTTGTGGTCCAGGGTCACAAATGGTCTATATCTCAACTCAACATGTAAATCCACAGATACATGTACAGTACTTGGAGTATGTTTCCAGATTATTCTACAATGTTTTAATACTTAAAAATGGTTTTCCCATCAGCCCATAAGCAAAACTAAATAAATTACCACTTTTTCTCTTTTTTTTCTGAGGGTGTATTCACACCTGTCTTGTTTGGTTCGATTGAATAGAACTCAAGTTCGTTTCACCTAT
>NW_015552538.1:1857983-1864598 GCF_001515605.1 Sinocyclocheilus anshuiensis
ATAAATGTGCGCTATTAGGTGCATATCCAATCATTTGTGCGGAGAGTGGAAGCTGAAGCGCGCTTCAGGACATCAGTGGAAACAAATAAAATACGCTGTCATTTTTGCTCATAAAGGTAAGAATAATACATCGTTCGGATGCACCGAAATGCATCACAAAAATGCACCGAAACTCAGCGAATATTTTCCTTACAGACTTGATGAATATATCTATAGAAAGCTTTAAATGACTACAAAACGAAATAATTCAAATCCAAAACAAAAACTCTTATTATTATGTAATCCGTAAAGATGCATTTCTTTCTAAAGGCGCGTCCAATGATGAGATGGCGAGTCAGGATCATCAACTTCATAGCGACACTGACTCATAAAACACTAGTTTATTAATAAATAATTCAAATATCTCCTTACTATTTTTACCCAACATAGTCATGGTAATTTTTGCAGCAAGCTTTAGCCTATTTAGCGTGCTCACGTCACGTTGCTGTGCGCCATGGTCATGAAAACTCATCATTTGCATGTGTTTTTAAGCATTGTGGTTTAAAAACAAGTGATTTAAGCCACTGAAACGCAAACAACAGCACTATATGCGCGAACTGTCTGTTTCTGAGCGTGATTTCTGCAATTGGGTCGGATCGAGGTCGGGTCATATTCACACCGTAAACGACCAGTACCAGAGTTAGGTTGGAAGCGGACCGAGACCACCTCTTCAGCTGGGTCTCGGTACGGTTGTTTGGTCCGCACCAAAGAGCGATTTGCTCCACTTACCTGGTTTTAGAAAGTTTGTCCCATTTTCTCAGCAGATCTTCAGTTCAGGTATTTCATTTTGATATTTCTCCATCAATCCTGCATGTTGACTGGTGGAAAAAAAATCAACCTGTTATTCTGTAAAATCTGTTACAAACAGTCTGGATAAAATAAAATAATTTTACTTTTAATTCATATATTAACTATGGCATCTAACTCCACGTGGGGTGTCTTATTTATACCATCTGAGTTAGATTAATATCTACAGAAAGGGTTTAGACATCATCTGAACTCATGCTGTAATTTATCCTCCAGAACAGACAGAATCAATAAATATTCTCCTCAAGAGGACAGGAAGATACTGTGACACGTGAACTTATGAGATGAACCACTGGACCACACTCTGTGAGTGACAGTTGAGGAGTCATTTTTAGCTGTGAGTGACAGGCACACATACAGGTGGGACACACACACACACACACACAACTGTGCCGTGACCTTGGGAGTAAATTCTGTTCCATATACCTCACACATACAGTTGGAAAAGGAAAATATCATCATAGAATGTTGCTTGTTTTTTTTTTGTATGATCTTCCAGGAGATGTGTGTGTGTGCATATTTTTGTATTTATTTTAGTGTCCTATATACTGTATGTGTTCTCTATATGTGCAGTGAAAAAAAAACGTTTATCCCTTGCCCTCACCCAACAGATGTGTATAGAGTGGGGGAATTCGTTGGCTTCACCGCACAAAGGACTGCACTGGACCTTTTTAACTATATTTAATTCGCTAATCTAGTTAACTAGTTTCAATCCCATTATCACTAACTGAGCTGTGTAGCCTTTAGCATCCATACTTAACTTTACTACATGACTTAGTTCAGATGTTTTCAAATTGGTGTTGTAACGATGAGTCTGAAGAGTGAGGATCCATTTGCAGTTTATTTGACAACAGAACAATAAAGACAAACAGCCGTGAAGGCGAGATGAGGGCGTAAACAGTACAGGCTAAGATCGGGGCAGGCGGCATAGAATCACAGTCCAATAAACAGATACAGGTCAAGGCAGGCGGCAGAGAATTACAGTTCAATAAACAGATACGGGTCAGGGCAGGCGGCAGAGAATCCAGAAACGAGAAACAGTCCAGGTCACAACAGAATTACCAATCCACAACGAAGAAACGCTCAGAGATGATCACCTAGGCAAATCAAGACTTCGCAAGGATGTGTGTGGTGTGCTTATATGTAGTGAGTGTGATGACTATATGAAACTCTTCTATGAGAGAGGGGTTGAGGATGTCCTCTGATGTGACCCAGGATCGCTCCTCCGGTCTGTACCCCTCCCAGTCAACCAAATACTGGAGTACTCTACCCCGGCGCCTGGAATAGAGCAGCTCTCGAACTTGGTATGCCTCCTCGCTGTCAACCAGGATGGGTGGGGGGTTATGGACCTCGGCTCCCTCCTCCGGCTCTCCTCTCAGACCATCAGCAGGTTTCAGCAGAGATACATGAAATGTGGGAGAAATATGGTAATTAGCGGGCAAGTCTAAACTAAATGAAACTGGTGTAATTTGTCTTAGAATCTGGAAAGGACCCACATACCTAGGACTGAATTTTCTACATGAAAGTCTGAGACATAGATCTCTGGCAGACAACCAGACCCACATCCAGGGGCGTATTGATGATGATTGGCTTGTTCCTCCTGTCTTCTTACCGCACGTTGAAGATGGGTGTGTGCCCGGTTCCAAGTTTCTTCACTTCGTTGAAGCCATTCAGTGACAGAGGGAAGATTGGATGGTTCTCCTTACCAAGGAAACAGAGGTGGTTTATAGCCTAGAATGCACTTGAAGGGAGTTAAGCCGGTTGCTGGTTTCTGAAGGGAGTTTTGTGCGTACTCAGCCCACATGAGGTATTTGTTCCAATCTACCTGGTTCTGTTGACAGTAGGTTCTCAGGAAACGAGTAAGTTCTTGGTTTAGGCGTTCAGTCTGTCCATTGGATTGGGGGTGGTAACCAGATGTAAGACTGATATTCACATTAAGTTGTTTGAAGAATGAAGACCAGTCTCTGGATGTGAATTGAGGACCACGGTCTGATACAATGTCCTCTGGAAGACCATAGAAGCGAAAGACATAATTGCACAGGATCTCGGCTGTCTCAAATGCCGTGGGAAGCTTTGGCAGGGGAATTAAGCGACATGCTTTGGAGAATCGATCAATTACAGTTAATACAGTGGTGTTACCTTGAGAAATGGGGAGATCTTTGACAAAGTCGATGGTGATATGGGACCAGGGGCGTTGAGGAATGGGTAGTGGCTGAAGTAGACCTGTGGGTAGTTGTCGTGGAGACTTGGATGTATTGCAAGCGGCACAGGCATTTACAAATGTGATTGTATCTGTGGACATAGCAGGCCACCAAAATCAGTTCTTTAGTAGCTGGATAGTAGCATTTATACCAGGGTGACCTGAGCTGAGAGAGGTGTGCACCTGATGCAAGAGCTTATCCCGGAGAGATTCAGGAACGTAAGTGAGTTCAGGTGGACAATTCGGCGGAGGAGGATTCTGCCTGTTAATCTGATCAATTTCTGTCATGACGTCCCACTGTACTGGTGCAACGAGCAAAGTCTCTGGGATAATGTTCTCTTCGATCTCGGGGTAATTAGTTTGATCCGTCTGTCTGGATAGTGCATCGGCTTTGATATTCTTGGTGCCTGGTCGGTAAGTGACTGTGAAATTGAATCTTGTAAAGAACATTGCCCATCTTGCCTGCCTAGGTTTCAGTCGTTTGGCAGAGCGTAAATATTCCAAGTTGTTATGGTCGGTCAGAACAGTGAACGGATGTTGAGCTCCCTCTAGCCAATGACGCCATTCCTCCAGAGCTGCCTTCATGGCTAGAAGTTCGTGAGTGCCTACATCGTAATTCCGTTCGGCTGAGGATAGTTTCCTTGAATAAAAGGCACATGGGAACATTTTGGCTGGATTACCTTGACGTTGTGACAGTACTGCTCTGATACCCGTGCTAGAAGCATCGACCTCCACAATGAAGGGGATACTGGGATCTGGATGATGGAGAATTGGCGCAGATGTGAATCTTATCTTGAGTTCCTGAAAGGCTAGTAGAGCTTCCGGGCTCCAAGAGAGATGGGAGGTGGAGAGTTATGTCATGGCAGTTAAAGGAAATTTCTAATGAATCGTCTGTAGAAGTTGGCGAACCCCAGAAATCGCTGTAATTCCTTGACTGTGCGAGGTAGAGGCCACTGCAGTACCCTGACCTTGCTCTCATCCATGGCCACGCCCTCCTGACTGATGATATAGCCGAGGAATGAGGTGGAAGTCTGATGAAACTCACATTTCTCAGCCTTGGCATATAGCTGGTACTGAATGCGGTGTTTTAGGACAGATCTCACGTGTTGAAGGTGTTCTGTTAGAGTGTTAGAATAGATCAGAATATCGTCAATATATACAATTACCCATCGGTCTAGCATATCACGGAACACATCATTGATGAAAGATTGGAACACTGAGGGACTGTTGGACAGGCCGAACGGCATAACTGAGTATTCATAGTGGCCTGTGGAAGTAGAGAATGCCGTCTTCCATTCATCTCCCTCCTTGATTCGGATCAAATTAAAGGCACTACGTAGGTCTAGCTTAGTGAATTATTTGGCCTGACGGAGCTGCTCAAGGGCGGAAGGAACTAGAGGTAAGGGGTACCTGAACTTGACAGTTGACATTGAGTCCGCGGTAATCAATACAGGGTCACTTGTGACAGGTGTTAGCTAGTAAAACCCCTAACTCCAACAAACGAGTGTACCGCGAGTCGCGACCAAACTGTTTTAATGGCTCATTAGTGGAATTATCAAACGCGCTCACCCAAACGCTCCTTTCTCCCATATAGAGTCGAAAAGTCAGCTTATTTCAAGAGAAATTGGCTGATTCCAAACGTTTCTCTCTCTTTCATTCTAGTGAAACGGTTATCCGATGAAGAGTCCGATTCATTCTACTGATTCATTTTTACTGATTCGTTCTCACTTGGCGGTTCAACTTCATATGTGTGACGTAATCGATAAATAGCAGATGGCGCTTCATTTGGTCTCTGGTGTTTGTTTGTTTGTTTGTTTGTGTAGTTTTTACAGCCTATTATTATTATTAATAATAAAATTACTTGCAAAATCTGTTTGAAAAATGTATTTAAAAGTGCTGAAATTTAAAGTGAATTGGTTTATAGCCTAGGCTACATATACAGTAACCAAATGAAAATCTAGATTCAATGTTCTGTTCAGCACTGCTATCATGGAAAACGTTTTACACATTGCCTATACATTAGCATACATTTCATGCATTTTCACACAAAAAAATGGGTCTATAGGACAAAATAGCACTATAAAACATAAGAACTATTAACAAAACACACCAAAAAAACTGCAAAACAAAAAAACTTGATTAACATTTAAATGACATTCAAATGAATAGCCTATATGTCATCTAACTATTAAATGTTTTTAAAAATCTGCTTAAAAAAGAAAGGGTAATTTCCTTCCAAACTCAGCAGGCCCATGTATGCATTGAAAGCTCATAATGTTATTGTAAATTGCAATTTAAACTGCACTGAAAATTTGCATATATTGTAAGATATGAACTGCAATTAGTGCTTCATAAATAAATATGTAGCAATTAAACAGCCAAAATGGTCAATCCACTTCCGCATACTGTTATTAAGATGAGTTAAACCTGCAGTCTACATCCAGAAATAAATCATAATACAGCTAATAACCTGTGTCAAGCATCAGTAATGAAGAAGCAGTAGAGTAAACTACCACAAAATTCCTTGTTGCTGGGACCTATTTTTAAAATAGAAACCTCACTAATTTTTTTAACTAAATTATTAATATAGTGTTTAAAAGGCAAACTGTCATCTAGAATATTACCTAAATATTTAAAGGTGGGCAAAAAGTGAACTGTATTGAACACAGCAGGATACCATTAAATATTCTGGGTCCCTCTGTCTACTATTTGATGAAACGCTCAAAGCTTTGAGTATTGTGACTGATGTGCTCATATCTCCCAGCTGCAGAGCAGTGCTGAAACACAGACGGTGTGATCTATGTCTTCTGCACTGCTCTGCTGAGCTCTTTGTTTTGATAGACTGTCTGAATTGGCCACCGTGGTGCTGATGATCAATGTCGACTCTCAGAGGTCAGGGAGGCAGAGGAGATTCACTCTGTCTCTTCTTAGCTAATGAGGCGGAGTGCCTTAAACAGATCCGAAAGCAGTTTATCAAGTCTTGTGCTTAAAGGCTAAAAAAAAAAAGTGAATTGTGGTAGTAACACTGTATCTTTTAAGTCCGTTTGAGTAACATGTAATATGGTATGGTATTACACATGCATATACATATCAGAGTTAGAGATCCAGACCAAGCTTAAAGGGGTCATATGATGTTGCTAAAAAGAACATTATTTTGTGTATTTGGTGTAATGAAATGTGTTTATGCGGTTTAAGGTTCAAAAAACACATTATTTTCCATATAATGTACATTATTGTTTCTCCTCTATGCCCTGCCTTTCTGAAACGAGTCGATTTTTACAAAGCTCATCGGTCTGAAAAAGCGAGGTGCGCTCTGATTGGCCAGCTATCCAGTTTGTTGTGATTGGCCAAATACCTCAAGCGTGTGATGGAAATGTGTACACCCCTACCATACTGTGTTGCCGTGTCCCGGCGCAACAAGACAAAAACATTAAAACCCATTATAAACGAGGCATTTGTTCCATCCAGTGTGGACATAATTATGGATTATAATGACTTATACTGTCTTTTGCCGCATAAACGTAAAACCATGTCTGCATTTGTGATCGGAGAAATGACAAACAACAAGC
>NW_015552538.1:1864766-1879196 GCF_001515605.1 Sinocyclocheilus anshuiensis
AAAACCCATTATAAACGAGGCATTTGTTGCATCCAATGGGGACATAATTACGGATTATAATGACATATACTGTCTTTTTACGCATTGCATCGCGCCGTGTAAACATAAAACTCATAAAACCTACTCTACACTTCTTTAAATATAAAAAACGTACTTACAGTCTGTGAGTCAGAACAGCCGGCATTGTAGTCTACTCTACCAGGATCAGGAAACAGTCCTCCATAAAATGCGCTGGACACATCTGAATATTTGGGTTGAACTGTTCTAGAACAGTGTTGTAAATACAACTTAACCACTGATTTCTAGTCGTGTACTCTTTTGGAAGACCAAACAAAGTAGTTTCGCTTTCACAACGAAACACTGCGTCACACACGGAGGCCTAGAGTGAGGAACGGCCGGCGGATTCAACGAAGGAGCGGCTGGCGGGCTTGCGGCAACCACATGTGACGACCCCTTATGCACCAAGAGCTTGTAACACTCCAAAGAGAAAGGAAAAATTTAAATCGCATCATATGACCCCTTTAAGATCTTCTAAGACCCAGACAAAAAAAATCAACCATTCGATGTCAAAATCCAAGTCAATTTAAACAGATGAAGAAAGACAATAGAACAATTTGGATTAATTGGCAGGTTAATTTTCAGATTATAACAATAAATATACATGATACTCATAAGATCCTTCATAGAATACCATGGTATAAATACAGCATGACTTCCAAAACGTTATGTAAAAGTGCCATGGTACTTTTTTTTGGAGCTACTGAAGTGTGAAGTCAAAGAATGGCAGAAATATCTAGTAAGCTAGACAAAGAGAAAAAAGAAAAAAATGATGGAAAGAACAAAAGAAAAAATGAGATGTAAAGTTTGTTCATCTGTGTTTGACATACACGGCAGGACAGAATAGTGTGACACGTCTGTGCTTTTTTTCAACTTCATAGCAGACATCTCTGACCCACATGAACCCAAAATCAGACTTAAAAGAATAGAGACTCAAACACAAGCTTTTTAGTCCAACAATATGCCTCCAACAGACTATTGAACAGCACAAAGATTATTATAGCACCAATCTGTCAATGTATATATTTGGTGCTGTGGAAGATTTATCTTTGATACAGTGCCCAAAAAAGTATATTTGGACACTTAAGCCACACTTAAAAATAGTATTGCATTAGATTAATTATTCAAACTGTTTTCTATTTTAATATTATAAAATGTTATTTATTCCGGTGATGGCAAAGCTGAATTTTTAGCAGTCATTACTCTAGTCTCCAGTATCACATGATCCTTCATTCTAATATGATAATTTGATGCTAATGAAATTGCCTGTTATTATCAATATTGCATGTTATTATCAATAGCGTGTGTTTTTTGTATGTTGTTATTTAATACAACGAGATTCATAACTGCGTGTGTAAAAATAAATAAATAAATTGGGGGCATTGGGCATTGCATTACCTCGTATTACCACGGTGTGGCAGTCGTGTTCTTTTCCTAATTTAACAAGACGACAAGGAGTACTTTACCACTAGGTGGAGCCATAGCGTTAGAATGTATGATTCTCTGCTATTTCCGATGTCCCGCACACAGAGAACGTGGACGTGCAGAGCAGACCTTGTTGTAAGATAAAAGATAACAGCCTTGGCTGAAGGACTCTGATTCACCACTGAGCTATCCCAAGGACAGAAAGAAAGGGCATTTGATATATCGACAAACAATGAATGAGTGAGTGAGTGAGAGAGAGAGAGACAGAGCGAGAGAGAGAGAGAGAGAGAGAGAGATCTGCGAAAACCTACAAAACCTAAACCCTTCTTAGATATTTTGACCAAAATGAACAAACTTAGTTCGTCTGAGGCATCTAACAGAGAAAAAAATATTATTTACATCAAAATAGAAGTCCTGTTTATTATTATGATTATTATAAAAATATGAATCGTCAGCAAATACTCAGAAGAGATTATGACAGTTTTGCTTAAATGTTTAACTCGTCTTTATAGAAAAAAATGCTTCTTTATGGTATCTGTGCTGTGGTTGACAGTTTTTATATTAAAATGGAAAGTAACTAGAATTTGCACTACATTTATGCTTGTGATAACAATCAAAGTCCATGTGGATGTATTAAAACTAAAGGCTCTTTGATTCGTAGAAACTGAAAGCTTGAAATGTAGTGCAAATATGCTTTTCACTCAGTTAAACTCTATAACATCTACATGTTTTCATCTGCAAGAGAATGTGACATAAAACCTCCAAACCACTGACTTCATGTATAATTGATCTTATAATTATTTTAGTAACATTTCATATTCACAGATGTGAGCTTCAGTAACTCTTTTTTCTGTGGTTCTTTGAGAAATTGGACATTATAAAGCTACCAGCCAAGTGACTGAGTTCAGTGCTTCAACAGACCTGCATTAAACAGAAGTATAAACAAGTATCTTTGAAAGAAAATGTCTACATGTCTAACAGATTACATATTATTATGTATCAGTTCGATTTCTAACAAATACAAACTCATTCAAAAAACAGCTAATTCAAAGTCAGCCTTCATCTTGAAGGTCCTCATTCTATATTGTACCAACGAGTTCAACAAGGTCACACAGAGTCTGATGAGTTTTTTAGTTTTAGGCAAATTTGTGTATCATCTTATATCATACAAACATTATATGTCAACCAGAAAAAACAAAATAGCTACTCCCACATGAAAAAAATACTATAGTAATTTATAGTAAATACTATAGTGTTTTTTGAACCATACTATAGTAAAGTGTATATTATACTGTATATATTATAGTATTTACAACACTTTGTTAATTAATGCTACAGCATAGGCTAACTATAGTGAACTGATAAACTGATATTGTAGTATACTTTAGTTTATACTAGTAAAAACTGTAGTGTACTGTAGTATAATATACCCTATAGTTGTAGAAAACTTGGTACAGTATTGGGTAAAGTAATTTGTTTATATTACTATAGTTGTTATATTACCACAGCATCTATAGAATTACCACAACAAATTAATTCAAGAACTTTACTATATTATGGTTCATAAACACTAGTAGCTATTTACTATAAATTACTATAGTATTTTTTCATGTGGGCTGTTATATTCATAATATGTTAAGATAGCCTATATTTTATGTCTGACTGAGGTGACAGTTCAATAGATTCGCCATTCGTCAATATTTACAATAAATAGCCTATTTGCAGTTCTGTCGTCTGTATGTCCTAAGAAGAAGAAGAAGAAAATGTATTAAATGTTAGCCTATTATTATGCACAGCTTTTACAGTCTTAATAGCCTAAAACGTCAGCTAGGCTAATAATAATATTAATAATATATTTTCCCTCGTGTTTCTTATGTTGACATTTTGTTCCAAACATGTCTTCCCGTAAGGCAAAAACAAATCACTGATTTCTCCTTGTCCCCTCCACAACACTGTATGGAATACCACAGAATTCCCATCTAGGGGCCGCTGTGTGGTGGGAGGAGCGGAAGTTGAGGAAGTCGTGTAATAGATCGGGGAATGAAGAGACTGTGTTTGTTCCAACGGTGCGCCGCTCCAGAGTTCAGGAAGCGTCAATAAAACCATCCTGATACTAAACACACGCACTCACTGGCGCGCACTTATCAGGACTGTGACTCAAGACTGGATCAGGACACTTTTGCATTATGCATTCGGACTGCAGGCTGCTGGGATGGACGCGTCGGTAATGGTAGGCAGAGGGACCGGGGGGGCTGCGGTCTTCATCCTGATCGTCTTCATTTTACTCCTCGGTGCCAGAAGCTCGCGGGCGCAGAAGGGTACGTGATCTTCAGAGGGGGTCAAAGTTTTAGGAGTTGGTAATCTTCTTATAAACTGCTTCACCACCCTTGGGTTTAGGACTGATTGCGGTTTCGCAACAAACTCTTGGGGCGGTGTGGTGTAGCCCTAACGTTAGCGGTTAAAGACCCAGACTGGTAATTGAAAGTTTATTGGTTCAAATCCGGGCGCGGTTCATTAGTATCACACATCGTTTGTTTGATCAAGACACCAATAACTAACCAAGGCACGTAACTACCCTTACGAAAAAGAAGTTTATTCAAGTGTGCTATTAGTATACTTCTTTTAAACTAAAAATAGGAAAGTATACTTTTAGTCTACTTTTTATGTACTTATCAGAAATATACTTAAAATGACATTTAAGTATACTTGACTTATACTTAGAGAAAGTCTAAATATATTTTAGCTATAATTGTGCTCCTTGAATCCGTGTTTTCATTGTTATACGGTAGGGGGCGCTAGTACACATCTTCTGTACAGAATTTCCAAAAAAACACAAGTGAAGAAGAAACCGAAACAACAGATGCTTCCACGTGTAATCTAACACGATCATCAGACATAAAACAGTATCAAAACTGTGTAACGTTATGGAATAAAATGTCGACCAATGAAGAGGTAATAATGACTGTCAAGCTCTGGGGGTGTTGAATCCAATTCATAGTCTTTTTTCAGCTTTTTGTTCAAAATGTTGTTTATTTCTTTATTTTTTATTTATGAAACTTATCCACATTCAAGTGTTTAAAAAAATAATGCATGAAGCTAGAATAAAATGTTTTTGTTTACAAGCAGATACCCTGTTCTTTCTTTTGATGTTTTGTATGTTCAGATATTCATGTAAGAAAATATATACAAATTAATACCTAAATAGGGACATAGTAGTATACTTAAAGTATGATGTAAAGTTCACTTAAAGAAAACTTACGAGTATACTTGCAGTATAAAACTACTAAACTAGTAGTTTACTGAGACTATACTTCAAAGTGTACTAAAAATGCTACTACAAGTATTTAATTAGTAAACTATCAGTATACCTATAAGTTCACTTTTAGTATAGTTGCAGTACAAACTAGACATTTTGATGTAAACTAGTTGTGTACTCAAAGTTTACTACTGTTATGCTTAAAGTATACTTAAAATTACACTTTTATATACTAGAAAGTGGGCCAATTTAGTCCCAAGGAGTATTGAAATAGTACACTTACAAGTATACTACTAGTACACTGATATTTGTATACTTACTACGTAAAGTATACTTAAAAATATACTTGAACTTTACTTAAGTATATTTACTAAAATAAACTTGGAAGTATACTACTTTTTGGTAAGGGTAGAACTGAACCTGTAATTACTTGACTGGGTAACACCTCAGCTCAATAACAGAGTGTGTGTTGTATACTTACATTGTTGCTGTGCTACAGCTGGAGCAACAGAAGAACATGATGACGCAACGCGCTGCCCCCACATGTAGTGAGTTCGTTCATGTGCTGTCCAGTGTCAAGCTGTTGCATTTAAACAGAGAAACTAACAGCACACTTATTGCAGATATAGTCCTTCTTAAGCAATCTGAGCTTAACTCAATAAGTAGTTTTACACATAAGGAAACAGCACTTTTGAGAAATATCATATAAATTATGCCCACTCACATGAGATGAAGACATCATATAGGCCTATATCAGTCTACTAGAAAAAAAAAACAGTGAGGTGCCCCAAATGGGTGCAGCCATGTTGATATCACATGACCAATGAGTTAAAAATCATCATAAATGAGTACTTACTGTGAATTTTATCCTCCAAGCAAATAATAAAAATTCCATTATCAATTTTATAGGGGCATGTTGTCACAAAAGGTTTAAGTTCAAGTGTCATTATTCTTGGGTAATAATGGTGGAAATTTTCCAAAAATAAAAAAATTTTAGTCAAGACTTTCAGGTTTTAGTTTATACAGAAACTGGATTCTAAATATATACCTACCCTAAGAAATGTAGTCATGAATACGTGTGACAACTAGCCCCAGTTTTGGTCCCACTTTATATTAGGTGGCCTTAACTACTATGTACTTACATTTAAATTAATCATTTGGTACAATGCACTTATTGTGTACATGCATGTTTTTTCATTGTACTTATATTTTTAAAAATACCTATATCTAATTACATCTGTAATTAATTCCCGTTATTACATTTGTAATTACACTGTTGACCCATTCCTTACACCTTAACCCACCCTTAAACCAAGCCATACCACCAAACCTGTCCCTAACCTTACCCGTATCCCACCTCAATAGCAGCAAAAGTGTTTTGCAATACAATATGAACACAATAAGTACATTGTACTTATTTTTTGATGTAAGTACATAGTAGTTAAGGCCATCTAATATAAAGTGTGACCCCGGTTTCTCATACAGGTCATTATCTGAAATATATAGCTGACTGTGTCTGAAATAGTCTTCGGTGTGACTTCATCTTTCAGAAATCATTCTAATATCCTGATTTGGTGCTCGAGAAACAATTTTTATTATAATCAATGTTAAAAACAGTTATGCTGCTTAATTTAAGAAATTGTGAATCTTTTCAGAATGGAAAGTTCACAAGCACAGCATTGAAATATAAATCTTTTTGTAACATTATAAATGTCTTTGCTGATCAGTTTACTGCATCCTTGCTGAATAAAAGTATTCGTGAGAAAAAACTCAGTGAAACGAGTGAAAACTAGCACCAGTTACTCATACTGAATGTTATCTGAAATAGCTGACAGTACTTTCTGTGCATAAAACTTTGGAAATGTAAGGTTTGTGTGGGTGTAGTAAAGCTAGGGGAAACATTGAGACTAGAGGTGTGTGTGTGTGTGTGTGTGTGTGTGGATGGGGCTGTTGTTTTTTTGCTGCGGGGTCTGAATATTGTCCAGCAAGGATTACGTAACAACAGCGCAAGCCGAGTTTCATTCGGTCTGTAAACGTGTGACAGGCAACGCAAGCAGCTGCAATGCAATGCGATCTCATCTCTCTCTCTCTCTCTCTCTCTCTCTCTCTCTCTCTCTCTCTCTTTCTGCACCTCTAAAGATTCAACAAGGAGCTATTTTGTACAACTTTCAAGTAAAACATTTCACCAAATGAAATTTTAGTTTAAGGTGACAAAACATTCTGTACATAATTAAGACAAAATTTGGGCACTTTGTTTATGAAACCTTAGTGCTGGGGTTCTCAACTCTGGCCCTTGAGGTCCATTTTCCTGCGGAGTTTAGATGCAACTCTAATCAAACACAACTGAACAAGCTAATAAAGGTCTTCAGGATTACTAGAAAGTTACAGGCAGGTGAGTTTGATCAAGGTTGGAGATAATCTCTGCAGGAAAGTGGACCTCGAGGGCCAGAGTTCAGAACCCCTGCCTTAGTGGGTCATGCAAATTTCATCAAATTATGTTGATTGTACCGCATCCAGATTAGACTGTAATTTCCATTAAACTAACAAAGCATTCCATGCTGTTATCTTGTTAAATGTATGATCATTTGTGAATGTTTTTCAGGGGACGGCTGTGGACACACAGTGCTGGGTGTGGGCAGTGGGAGCCTGGCATCTCTGGGGTACCCTCTGTCCTATCCCTCAAACTCTGTGTGTGAATGGGAGATCAGCGTGACCACCGGACACACAATCCTTGTGCGCATTGCGGCTCTTGACATAGACACAAACAACTGCCAAGTTTCTTACCTGCGACTCTATAATGGCCACGGACCGGGGCGAACGGAAATTGGTGAGAAACACTTCTGAACACAGTGTTGTTGTAGTTGTTTTTCTAGTCTTCAGTCACATTTATACTTATTATATAAATTGAGATCATTATATTAAATTTGCAAAAAAGTATTTTCTTTTTAAAACTTTTGTAATCTATGGTCCTATTTACACCTGGTATTAATACAATTTGTTGTCGAAAAAGTTGCCAAAAACTGTGAAAAGTGAAAATCACTATACTGAAGTGTTGAATTGAATGAAATATCTTTATTTTCATTGTATGAGAGCAGTTATTATCTCTTATACAATACTGTAAAAACTATAAATAATTTCAAATAAATTAAAAATAAGAGTAACAAACATTATAAACTATGTAAGCCCGTTTCCGCCACTGAATAAAAAATAAAAAAGGTAATTGCGACTTTTTATCTCACAAATCTTACATTTTTTTCTTGTAATTGCAAGTTTACATCTCACAATTCTGACTTTTTTCTCAGAATTGCATGACATAAACTCGCTATTGTGAGCTATAAAGTCAGAATTGCGTGATATAAACTCACAATTGCGAGTTATAAAGTCAGAATTGTGATATATAAATTCACAATTCTGAGAATATATCAGTCTTTTTTCCCCTCAAAATTGGACTTTATAACTCGCAATTGCGAGTTTATATCACGCAATTCTGACTTTTTTTCTCATAATTGTGACTTTATATCTTGCGATTTTGACTTTATAACTTGCAATTGCGAGTTTACATCTCACAATTCTGAGAAAAAAAGTCAGAGTTCAAAAGAACAGCATTTATTTAAAATAGAAGTATTTTGTGACATTATAAATGTCTTTACTGTCACTTTTGATCAATTTAACACATCCTTGCTGAACAAAAGTATTGATTTCATAAAGAACTTTTAAACGGTAGTGCACTTATTGTCCTGTATGTGTGAAAGCTTGTGTTTGGATGAATTAGTGTTGAAGCAGGCTTGGATGTGTCTCAAGATGCATAAAGGAGCTGCTATGGTAACTGTGTGTGTTTGTTCAGATGAGACTGAGGGACGACATGTGAGCCTGATTACAAAGATTATTTCAGGAGTATGTTTCTGACTGTAAGGATGTTAGGGTTTTTCCTGGTTCCAAGGTGCGTCCAGAGAGCTTATGCATGACAGGCAGTTAATTTAACAGACGAGTCAATAGTTTAAATTCATTTAAAATGAGAGGAAATTATGTAATGGCTGTTGGCTCTTGTGTCATACGGTACAAAAATGTCACAGAGTTCGAAATACATCATGTTGCTAGAGTGTTGTGGGCTATTGCTGGGTGATCACTTTTTGACCAAATCTATATTCTTGTCCCAAGTTGTAGCTCGGGCCACTCCTTCAATGTCTGTTGGATTTACATTGCAAGTCAGATTGCTTAGAAGGTCAAGTCAAAGTTATTTATATAGCGCTTTATTCAAAACAAATAGCTTCCAACCAGCTTTACAGTAAAAATCAGTGTGACTATTTCAAAAATAACTTGTAGAAGTTTATTAATAATAGCAATTAAGTAATAACATACCTATGCTAAATATGCTGCATGATTAAAAATGATCATCCATGTCCATAACATAAACGTGGCATTGTTAAATACTTAGAGACGCCTAAAGTATACTTCAGTTTTGACACTTATGAATGCATACGTGTGTTCATGGCATGTAAAATTACCATAATTACAAGGTTACAGCTTATAAAAAGTGTTCACATCCTTGTAAACAACTTACAACTTGTAAACTTGAATTTTCTGAAAGCTCTGACTTGTATCACCTGACCTCTGCATCACTGTGTGGTCACACTCAAAATGACAGCATCTTCAAGAGTAAAATGTAGTTAAGCAGTTATTTTGTAATATTTCTGTTAAATAATTCATATAATTGAGTGTCCAATGTCTTAATAATGCAAAAGTAACCAAAAGACATACAGTACAGTTTAATGTAGCTAGTACAGAGTTCGATAACTATCTAATGTCCCTCTAAATAAAATACTAAGTTTAATAAATAAGTTTATTATTAATACATTTGCATTGCTTGTTTAGTTGCAGTTATGTCTGGTTACTCAAATGACATGGTTTGTTACATAGATTTAAATTACATAGATGTTCCATTTCTTTTTTTACTGTGAAACCACAAACCAGGACAGTTTTAGTACTAATTAGTACAAAAGATTTGTAGAAAAAATTTATCTGCGTGCATATAATATAGCTGCTTGTGTCCGGTGCAGACGTGGTGTTAGAGGTTTGTTCAAATAACTAGTTCTAATGCCCAAAGCATATGAAAAAGTACTAGTTATTTTTGTAATAATGTCAAATGCTGCAGGAAAGTTTCAAACTGCAGTGTAAGCACATTTGTGAAGGTGCTCTGTACAGCATGGCACATCCTGAGCCTCCAAATCTGTGGAATCACAGCTGTACACTTCTGTGTTTGATGTGTCTTAACAATGACATTTGGCCTTTGACCTCTGGAGCTGTCTGAGGTCAGGAGTTCACTCTGCCATGTGGGAGCTGCACCTGTTTACCCCAGTACTGCGAGACTGTGTGTGTGTGTGTGAGAGAGAGATCATATTTCCCATGAGTCAGGAAAGAACAGCTGTGGGTGTGAGTAATGGGTACAATAACACCACAAAATACCTTGAACCAGAAATGCGCACACACAGTCATACACATTGCAGCATTGTGGCAGGAAGTTTTGCACGGGTGAACACCACTCATATTTACTAAGGGAAAAAGTAACGGATGTAAATCTAGTTGGTATTATTGATCTGTTCATTCAGATGGAGGCTTTTATCCACAAAAATGAAACGCAATACACCAGTCTGTTACACCACTTACTGAATGGCCAGTGCGCACATAACACACACACACACACATACATGCCTGTGTATTATCTTTGTGTGGAAGGATGACATTAATCAATAGTGTCACCATGGCAACCATCAGATGTGCTGCTTTATCTGACAGAGGTAAATATGTTTCAAGAGGGTTCAAAGAAAATGTGTGTCTCTTTTCTCATCCTTCAGACCTCATCACCTGTCTGGAAAAAGGAGGGCACTTCAGTGAAGCGGAGTTCAGGTACTCACGTTTACAGCTGTCTGGGGTGTGTGTTTTCATGTTCTTGCATATATGTGTGTCTGTGTCTCATATTCCCGTCCTGCATTTGCAGTAAATTCTGTCCTGCTGGGTGCTTGACTGATTTCGGAGAGGTTTCGGGAACCATACCGCATGGATACAGAGATGTAAGTAGGCCACTGTTTAGTGGATGTTAGATTGAAGGGTTAGTTTAGTCATAAATGAAAATTTTGTTATTATTCACTCACCCTCGTGTTGATCCAAACTTGTATGACTTTATTTAAAGAATGCAAAAGGAGACATTGTTCGTAATGTGTTAAGCTCAAGGTATACTTATTAGAATATTAGAATGATTGTGTTCTAAATAGTAGAAATGTATGTTGAAATGAGTATCACGACTTGGTTTACTGTTTCTGGTGGAAAGACGAAGTGCAGATCCATAGACACTCTAAAGGCTAATATTCCACACAACCCATTGCGTGTTAGAACTACAAACATGAATAAAAAGTGTTAAAAAACTACAAACATGATGCATATGCTAGACAGATGGTTAAGTAGAGATGTTTAGATAAAGTGATTTGAGTGATTAATACTCATTATCTAAAAAATATTTCATGTTATCAACAGCAATGTAAACATCTCTAAATATATGTTTGGTAATGAACTCTAAAAAGCATGATTATGCAAACAGCTTTTCTTTTTTTTTTCATCTGTGAAACAATGGCCATGTCCAAGGCATTGCCACCTTGTGGATTAACTATTAGTGCAAAAATTTCAAGGTACACATGCAAACTAAGGAACTGAGTATGTGCAATTTATAAAAAATCAGGCTGCACATATTATGCTGGTAATAATATGTACGTCACATGCACTGTAAACATACCCTACTGTCCACATAAAAACTGAAACATACTTTGGGCTTTAGTCACTCTGTTCCATGCAATTACATTGAACGGGGACTGAAGCTTTCAAGCTTGAAAAACGAAGCAAAAGCATCTTAAAAGTGGTCAATATGACTTATATATTTCAAGTCTATTTATCCTGTACGAAGAATCTGACCGACATTTAAGTCATTATTCACTGATTATCTTCTTCTCCAGTGAGCTCTCAACTTGAGAACCACTGTGACCACATTGAATCCTTGAGATCACTGAAAAGATCTGACTCAAACAAACCAGACATGCTCAGGGACACAAGAAGTGCGGGCGCTGTTGCTTCTGCGTTATATGATTTGTTTATCCTCTTTAACTGCAGTGATTCAGCTCTTCAAAGTAAAATATTCTCTTAGGGCTTCATGTTTGAAATGTTCCGTCTGAAGTCTTTACATTCTTAAGAAATGTTTATAAAAACTGTCCTTCATTCCATAAGGAATATGTATTGATGTACTACAAGAGAGGAGGCATTCACTTAGAAATCTTTTTTTTCAATGAATTGCATCTTTTTTGAAAGTTGGTTATTAAGAAACAAAGAAAACTGTCTTACAGGTTCTTGAAATTGCACAGGTTCACAAATAAATGATTATATCACGCAGCTATAATATTTTTAACGTGTTGTTTAACTGTTTGATTGTGTTTTCAAAGCAATAGCATCTTTAAAACACTGTATAAGTGCATCAACTAATGTTTTTACAGATTAAGGTATCAGTCAAAATGATTGTCCATGGTGATGAAAAGCATGTCACAGATGCTGTCAGCTGTATTTAACTGAAGAATATTTCTTTTAGCACGACCGCACACTGTCTTAGCCGTACATTATCATCATCACTGCTTTAATGCTTCCTGCTTGCTTTAAAACTGTTTAGATGATTTCATTTTGTCTGTTTGAACACAATAGGCAGTTTTCTTCTTGAGAGCATGTTTCAAACTTTAGGGTGTATGAATAGGAGTTTGAGGGAAAGACAGAGCGTGAAGCAGACATTCTTCTGAAGTTGAGTCATTGTAAATGATTCTGCGTGTCAGTTTTAGAGCTCTTGGTCTCCTAGGGGCGTGTTGGTATGCGCGTCTGTGTGTTTGGATGTATGTGTGTGCGTGTTTTTATGTGTGCATGACAGCGTGTTTCTCGGGGAGATGTTAGATCAGGTTTGGCTGAATGGTTTTCTAATGCAGACCAGCTGACAACAGTCTTGTTTCTCAGCTCAGATACACCCTCAGAATTAGTGTGGGGCCCATATGACGCCTTTACGATTGTGTGTGTGTGTGTGTGTGTGTGTGTGTGTGCGTGCACGCGTTGTTTGTGGCGAGAGGGGTGTTTTATTTTGCCCAGAGGAAGTGGTGTATGTTTGCAGTGTCAGTGTGTGTGGATGTTGAGAGTTTGCCTAGTGTGTGTGGGTGTTGAGAGTTTGTCTAGTGCTTGTGGTCTCTTTTTGGTTTGGAGTCCCAACTGTGTGTGTATGTTTCATCAGAACTGTCATTTTTTCTTTTTAAACTAGCAATTTTACTATTATTCCAGTGCTGGGCAGCAAGTGGCTCTGGCCATGTACACATTGCAGTTAGATGTGGTTGTTATTTTCTCCTGAGTGCTTGAAGACCTTCTGGGAAGTTCAGCTTACGAGTTTGGAAGTCGTGATTTCAGCATGATGTGCATTCGAGTGCCACCGCAAATATAAGTGCACTGTAAAACACGCATCTGTGGATCAGATTGTTTAAAACTTGTTTATTAGGACTGTTTTTCTTGCTGACAGGCTTATAAGACTGATTTAAATGCGTCTGATTATGTTGCGTTCACATGCACAGCAGACATATCTGTTGTAAACATAATCTTGATTTGTTTATTTGATTAATTGTGCAGCTCTAGGACACATTAGGGAACTTATTAAGAAAGACAATGAGCTTTTTAAGGCCCTAATTCAACAAAATAGAGGGCAGGATGCACATTAGGTGTGTAAATGATACTTGCGTTTCGTCCTTTATGTGCTGCCACAGCAGATGGCAAATGTGGTACATTTCCTGTCTCCTCATAAGCTGCTAAATGAGTTGTATTTTCTGGCAAGCTTTATCACTATTCTTCATCACCCTCAAAATTGGACTTTATAACTCGCAATTGCGAGTTTATATCACGCAATTCTGACTTTTTTTCTCATAATTGTGACTTTATATCTTGCGATTTTGACTTTATAACTTGCAATTGCGAGTTTACATCTCACAATTCTGAGAAAAAAAGTCAGAATTGCGAGATAAAAAGTCGCAGTAACCTTGTTTTATTCAGTGGCGGAAACGGGCTTCCATAATAAACCTTAATGTTACCTTAATGTTAAAATAATATATAAGTAAAAATAATAATAATAGTAATAATAAAGTAAATATATGTTGTTTACTTGTGTATATATGTCACAGTGAGATGATAAGACATTGCAATTTCTGTTTTATGCTGTTTTATGGCAGCAAAACCACCCACTAATGTACAGAGTGCTGATGAGTGAATGGAAAAGAATTGAAAATGATTTTCATTTCTCTTTCTGCAGTGAAGTTTTGTGGAGGGAAAGAATGGAAAGACGCTGTCATACAGTCGGAGGGGCATCAGGTCACAGTGCAGTTCATGAGTGGACCACACAACAATGGCCGTGGCCTCTTCCTCTCCTACACCAAAAGCCAGCACACAGGTAAGCAGTCAATAAACATTTCTTTTTATTATCAATGTTGAAAACAGCTGCTTAATATATATATATATGGTAACACTGTACTTGAAGGGGTGTGCATAAGACTGACATGGCACCTTCATAATCATGACATGACACATGTCATGAATATGAAGGAGGTTTTATGCATGTTTATGACAACTGTCATTAAGTGTCA
>NW_015552538.1:1879248-1885404 GCF_001515605.1 Sinocyclocheilus anshuiensis
TGTGTGTGTGTGTGTGTGTGTGTGTGTGCGTGCACGCGTTGTTTGTGGCAAGAGTGGTGTTTTATTTTGCCCAGAGGAAGTGGTGTATGTTTGCAGTGTCAGTGTGTGTGGATGTTGAGAGTTTGCCTAGTGTGTGTGGGTGTTGAGAGTTTGTCTAGTGCTTGTGGTCTCTTTTTGGTTTGGAGTCCCAACTGTGTGTGTATGTTTCATCAGAACTGTCATTTTTTCTTTTTAAACTAGCAATTTTACTATTATTCCAGTGCTGGGCAGCAAGTGGCTCTGGCCATGTACACATTGCAGTTAGATGTGGTTGTTATTTTCTCCTGAGTGCTTGAAGACCTTCTGGGAAGTTCAGCTTACGAGTTTGGAAGTCGTGATTTCAGCATGATGTGCATTCGAGTGCCACCGCAAATATAAGTGCACTGTAAAACACGCATCTGTGGATCAGATTGTTTAAAACTTGTTTATTAGGACTGTTTTTCTTGCTGACAGGCTTATAAGACTGATTTAAATGCGTCTGATTATGTTGCGTTCACATGCACAGCAGACATATCTGTTGTAAACATAATCTTGATTTGTTTATTTGATTAATTGTGCAGCTCTAGGACACATTAGGGAACTTATTAAGAAAGACAATGAGCTTTTTAAGGCCCTAATTCAACAAAATAGAGGGCAGGATGCACATTAGGTGTGTAAATGATACTTGCGTTTCGTCCTTTATGTGCTGCCACAGCAGATGGCAAATGTGGTACATTTCCTGTCTCCTCATAAGCTGCTAAATGAGTTGTATTTTCTGGCAAGCTTTATCACTATTCTTCATCAGTAGTCCACAGAATGCATGCAGAATAACTTTGTATAGTCAACATTCACAATTGAAAAAGAATCAAAACCAAGTTGCATCTGACCTGACAGAATGGACACAAACAGATTTGGTTATTTATTGGAATGACACCTGCAACTGACAACTGAATTCACTAAGAATTCATGCCGACAGCCAATTTTTCAGTTGGTTTCAAATGTTCAAAAGTAGAACAGGAACAAAGCAGAAGCATATCAGTCAGCATTTTCTCACCCCTGTGTCAAACGTAACCTGCATGACTTACTCTCTCCTCAGAAAAAAGATGATATTTTGAAAAAGTGTATATATACAATGGTATTTGTTTTTGTTCTTTTTGTGCACTTTTGACATTCATTCTATGGCCAAAACAGTTGAAACATTCAAGACGTTTTTTGTTCCACATGCAGAAGGGAAAAAAAATCATACAAAGTTTGGAGCAACATGAGGGTGATTAAAGGATGGCCGTTTTGGGTGAATTATCCCTTTAATGAGCAAATTAAATGGTGGACATCTGTCAGCTGTAGTTTACCAAGAATTACAGGATAATAATAATACATTTCTGGTAGCTAATGTTAGTTTCTTGAAAAACAACTCATGTTGCTATGGTTATCACCATATCCTGAGTTTAAGGTTTAAGGTTGACTGTACACAAAAGATCATTTAAGAGATTCATTCCCACAAATAAATTACTCTTTGGTAAGATTTTTCAAAGTGTTTTTGAAACAAGTCTCTTATGCTTACCAAGGCTGCAATTAATTACAGGACCAATTACTAATTTAATATAGTGAAAACATTTTTGCTTTTTTTTTTGTAGAAACTGTGATAGTTTTTTTTTGTTTTTTAGGAAAAAACAGCATTTATTTAAAATAGAAATCTTTTGTAACATTACCAATATCTAATGAGTCCTTGCTGAATAAAAGTATTATTATTTTTTTTTTTATCTTACTGAGCCCAAACTTTTGAATAGTGTTGTAGACCCATTTGTGTTTCCCGAAAATTTGCAATGTGTATGTGGCCTGTGAGAACTCTATGTGTGTGTGTGTGTCTGTCTCAGTCTAAACCCTGGAAGAAGTTAGTCAAATGAATCATCCATCATTCTTTATCACAGTGGCATAAATGATACCACTGCAATTCTGCTTCAAGGATGTGACCTCATCATGCCAAGTCACAGCTTGTGGGTTTTAGGTGAGTGAGTCAGTGTCAGCTGCCTTAATGTCTCACCGTCTCTTTCTGCAGTCTTCTCCTCTCTGTCTGGCCGGTGTTCATGCGGGTGTGGTCTCCAACACTCTGGGGGGGCAAATCAGTGTGGTCAGCAGCAAAGGCATCCCACACTACGAAAGCTCGCTGGCCAACAATGTGACATCTGTGCCGTGAGTAACCCATTTGCATTCTTGCTTGCTTTCTTCATGGGAAAATATATTTCATTTGATTACAGGGCTTGCAAGAGTGCAGTATTGAAATTCCTCTTTCTTAGTCTTTTCTGCAAATTAATTCCCTTTAACTGTGCAATGCAGTGGTTTTCCAATTTTTTGCCAAAGACCCTCCAAATATTGCAAGGAACCCCCTTTCTACAATATCTATCTATCTATCTATCTATCTATCTATCTGTGTGTAGGAGGAGGGAATATTTTTTTTAAATGTATATTAATTTTGTATAAAAAAATTAAAATATTATTAGGAAAGTTGACAGTGTATCTGAAATTTTAAATATATATATATATATATATAATATACATGTATATTTTTATACATATTCATTATAGTTTTTAGCAAGAATGGAATTAGTCTAATAAGTTTTCCAACAAGAAAAAAACGTCTATATTTTTCTTGAACTTGTAATTACAAGTTGGAAAGTAAATTTTATCAAAGCTTTGACTTAAATATATTATAGTCGTTTTTTTGTTCTTCAGTATTTCACAAGAGCGTACAGAGGTGAATTAATGTAGTGAATTAAGTACCGTCATAAACAACAAAGCAGCACATGGATCTGTCTTTTCATTATGAATCGTGTGTTGCCATAGAAACGAATACTTTCTGAGTCAGAGGACCTGAACTGCTCTAAATTGTCATCTGGTAATTATAGTAATTCCGACATGACGTGAACACAGCTTAAGCGACAGCTTAACATTTGCATATTGGATGCATTTATTTGCAGCTATCTATGATTGTTTACACCGTGAAGATGATCTTGCGTTGTGTGTTGCTTCTCATGCACAGCTGGTGGAAAACTAGATGCATGCTGTGTGCAAAACATCTCTGATGCTGCATTTCATTTGCTCAGAATCAAAGCCCAAAACCTCAACTTATTAAAGCATTTTGCTGCCTTGCAAGCACTGGCATTTCTTTCTGGAAATGCAAATCTAGTTAGATTTGATTCCGCTCTTTGGTTGAGTTTTTTTCCTTCTATGTAATAAACTGATTGATTAGTAGACAGAATGATAACTCTGCATCTCTCTCCCTCTTACAGTGGAAATCTCTCCCCAAGCCTCTTTACTTTCAAGACTAGTGGTAAGTGAATCAGTAATGTATCAAACCTATTGTCTCTACTATTTGCAGAATGCTTTGTTTTGGCCAAATTGTAAAAAAAAAAATCTGTTAAAATAACTTGAAGATTTAATAAAGACGTTTGTTCTTTATTCCTGTCAGTTCTACAGAAATGCCCAACACCTTGATGATCTAATAATAGAAGCTTTCATTTTCTCTCTCTCAAGGTTGCTATGGCACTTTGGGTTTGGAGTCGGGGGTGGTCAGTGACTCTCAGATCACAGCCTCCTCAGTGTGGGAATGGGGCAGTCATGGAAAGGAGCCCTCTGCCTGGGGCCCCATGGGGGCTCGCCTCAAAACACCAGGACGTCCGTGGGCAGCAGCCAACAGTGACACAAAAGAATGGATTCAAGTGGACTTAAAGAAGGAGAAAAAAATAACAGGTAGAGTTTGTGTGTGAGAGAGAAAGAAGGATCAGTGTGTTTGCGTCTGTATCTTGATTGGTCAGTCATTCGACTCTGCTTCTCAGGTATTACCACCACTGGCTCCACCCTCCAAGAATATCAGTTTTACGTTTCAGCCTATGAGGTGTTATATAGCCATGACGGACAGCAATGGAAACCCCATCAAGAAGTTGGATCAGATAAAAATAAGGTATGGAGGATTGTTTGTATCGTGTTAGCTTAGCTCTGTTCCATAATCTTTTAAGACAGCATTCTAACCAACATTAACTTTATAAATGACTGATTTGGAATGTTCTACATTGGAAGCAACATTTCAAAATAATAATAATTTCAAAAGATGATGTTTGATGTTAACCTGATGCTAAGACGTGGTACCTAAAAATACAAATATTGGGTAAAAGTTTGGATTAAATTTTATTTTCCAATTTATTTCAAGTATTAGATGAAATCTAGGTTTACAATTTATTTTGCCCTATCCGCCATCTTATATTTTATTTTATGCATTTATATTCTATACAATTTTATTTATTGCAATTGAATTAGGCCAAAACAAGACGTCTTGAAAGGCACCATACTTTGATTAGCATATCCAGCTCTGTAGGTTTTGAAGCAGAGCATATGTTTTGTTGTCTGTTCTTCTTTTGTGTTTGGTGGTTATTTGGCGGTGGTATCGGAACTGCTGCAGAATGACATCACGGTTTGTATATTTCCAGGAAAAAGGGTTTTTACATTCCTGAGGTTTAAGGAGCCTGAAATTAAAGTGCACTCTGTGGTCATTAATAATGAATGTCCATCGACTGTCAGGGAGCTTAACGAGAAGCGCATTGATTAGGCGTAAATAAGATGGACCTTGGTCTGGGGCCAAATGTTCTTTGTTGCCAAGGCAATGTGTCCTTGTGTCTCTGTAACAGATTTTCCAAGGCAACACCAACTATCTCCAGGAAGTGCGGAACAACTTTATTCCTCCAATTGAAGCGCGCTTCATCCGAATATGTCCCTTGCAGTGGCACCAGAGGATCACCCTTAAAATGGAGCTGCTGGGCTGCCAACCTCATGCAGGTGAGAATAATCCGAGAAATCGGACTCCGATTCGGCCAATTAGCTATGCTAAACATGATTGGATCTCTTTCTGTTGGTCAGCGAGGCCAAGAATCTTCCATCCAGCCCCTCCTCCCCCTCGCAGAAAAAGCACAGTGCCCCCCCTACAGGAGAGGACAACACACACACCCAACATCCGAAACACCACCATGCCTCCGCACTCTCACGATGGTAAGAACACACTTCATTCAGTTATTTAACAAATGAGCTTTGTTATAAACCTCAGTGAGCTGCCGTTCTGTCTATATAGGCATCTTCTTTCTTAGGGGCCTTTCATTCACACAGATTGCACTTTTTGGTTTAAAAATGTAAGGCAATGGAATGACAAAAAACTCATGGCCTCAAGTTTTTTTTTTCTTTTAACTTGACCACTGGGTTATTATAATCCTGTCATAAGCAAGCAGTGAATGCAATGGTCAAACACTTCTGTCTAGCACTTTTACATAAAAAATAAATGAAAAAGCAGCACACTGGAAGGCTAAAGCATATTCTGTGTGAATGGCCCCTCAGGCAGCATTCTTTGTGAAATGTAACCTCATAAATTACTTATTTTAATTTGTTTTATGTAGGCAACAAACACTCTTTTCATTTGATTCTCATATGAAGTGCACTCACTTAGGATTCTCATTTTAGCATGTTGCTAAGTTAACAATGATTAAAAAATACAAATCACATGCAAAAATTGGGTGAAATAGCCAAATTCTAATTAGTTTAATCTATCCTTCATTACTGTTTAGTACTGAATACAGTATTTATTATTAGTATTATTTTCAGTATTTTGAATTTAGTTTTACATTTTTTTCATTTATTTAGACAAAACAGTATTAATTGACACTAGATTAATGTTATTAATGTAACAGAGGTGGCTCTGGTGGCAGTGTTGGTTCCTGTATTGGTGGTGGTTCTGACAATGCCTGTGTTGGTCATGGTGTGCTCGTGGCTGTGGAAGAACAGGTCAGTAAAAACATTTCAATATCTCAACAAAATGTTTGATCCAAATAGTTGAAAAAATCACCAATAGATCATTCTGCTACAATACAGTAGTCAACATTTGAAATGGATCAATAAAGTTCATCAAAGTTGTCCTAAGGCAAGAACGGGTATTGTTTTGGTTTTACGACAACTTTGATGAAAGGTTTTGATCCACTTCAAACTTTGACTACTTTATTTTAGCCTAATATTAAAACCTTGTTATTCATGAAAATGTAAACTAAAGGTCTTGCACACTGGGTCTGAAATTTTTGTATGCGTTATTTTGTGGGGGGGGGGGGG
>NW_015552538.1:1885448-1901686 GCF_001515605.1 Sinocyclocheilus anshuiensis
CATATTTAAAATGTTTTCATAGAAATTAAGGTCCTTGCACACCGAGTCCGAAATTTTCGTATGTGTTTTTTTCGGGGGGGGTTTTCGTATTCGTAATCCTTTCCTATCAAAATGCTTGCTACGGATACGAAAACGCAGAAAAATGAACCTGATCCGAATTTTTTTATGACGGACGAAAGTTTTGGAGGCAGTGTGTAAACGTGATTGACACAACGTGAGGTCATATTTATTTTTTTACATGCGAAAATTCCGGACGAGAATTTCGGACTCAGTGTGCAAAGACCTTTAATGCAAATGGGCTTAAAGGACAAGCCATCTGAGATGATAATGTTCACCATCTGTATTCAAACCTACAGAAAAAGCCCGGAGGTGACTTATGACCTTCCACACTGGGAGCGCACAGGTGCGTCTGTTCTCAGTTGTTTACGCTTTTGCATTTCCACCTACATAAATTATTAAATGTGAGTGAATGTGTGCTTTAGTGTGGTGGAAGAGTATGAAACAGTTGCTGCCCTCTAAGTTGGATGGAGAAGACTGTGTTCGTTACAGTTCCACGGCAAGAGTAGACCCCCGGAGACCCCGGGTGGAGCCTGCAGGTACACATACAAACAAACTGTTCAGATTAGTTTTATGTTCTCCAACAAACACTTGAACAATCTATTTTCTGCCTTTCCTATCTGTGTAGAATACGCCCAACCACTTGTCACCAGTACAATGGCCTCTCTTGGACAAAGGTCAACGTTCAAGCCCGAAGAAGCCGATGCCCCCGAGTATGATGCTCCTATTTCCCCTGAACATTACCATGCTTACGCTGAGCCCCTTCCTGCATCTGGCACTGAATATGCCATGCCAATCATGATTGACAGAGCTAACCACCTATCAGGAGGCACTCTACCATTCAGGGGGCGTGGTTTAGTGGCTCGGACAGACAGCAGCCAATCAGCAAGCTCAGCCTATGACACACCCAAGAGCACATCTGATCAAGCCACACCCACAGAGGGACAGTTGTACCAAGTGCCACAGAATACCCACAATGCACCGTGTCAGAAAAAAGACTGACCAATCGCAGAAGAGCGGACCCTTTTGGAAGCCCACGGCTGAACACTACCTTTCCCAGAAATCTGCAGATCAGATCAGAATTTGCCATCTCAAATTGTATGCCGCGCAAGTCCTATCACTGAAATAACACACAGGAATGTCAGGAGAGAGAGAACAGCAGAGATCTCGTTACACTACTGTGTTTTGTGGGTGTTTTGTGTGTTCATATGTCTAAATGTGTGTATACGAGTGCATAATATGTGGCTGTGCTCTGCTATCAAACTGTGAGTCCTTAGATATCTGTGCATTTTTCAGAGAGCGGAGATGTATTCGACTCGATCGCTCGTTGTAAGGCACATTTTTCCCTTTAGGCAAAGATATTTTCAACAAAACCACCCTCACGCAGAATAACAAATGATCGCATTTCAAATGAATAGACAAACACTCTCATAACACTGTGATTCACTGTCATTTTGCACTGTTGTATTGTATTCTACTGTTACATAGGTGCCTTCTTTGTGACATAGCAACACAGGCCTGTGCTGGTTTCTCTAGTTCTGTTCCAAAACCTGGTGAGTTAGCTTGCTATCTATACTGCCTACATAGACACCTGCCTTAACAATGCAGCATACTAACTTATAGGGGTGCACATCTGACATTGGTTTTCTTAGCCAGAGATAGAATATTTTCGATCTGGTTACCGTTTAATAGATTCAGGGGCCTGCGGTTGATCTATCAATTGTACAATATTATGTGCCCGTTTTAATTTTTTTAAATTCAACTCACAAATGCAGCCAAAATATAATAATTGAACTCTGAAAATTGCAAATTCTGTATCTTCAACAAGAAATCAAGTCACACATGAGATCATCAGTCATCTGATGACAGTTCATCATTGACTTGTGCAATGATATAAACCATGACAACAGTCAAGAAAGTCTTTCAGTCTTCTGTGCAAATCTAGTGTTCTGAATTCTAAATTAGGTACTCAGTTATAACAATGTACTTGTACTGGAAACAAACAACAGTCAAACAAGTTTTCTAGTATATATCTTATAGATATATAAAAATATAATTTTTTTTTTTTGTTGCATCGATGCACCGTATCGTTAGTCACTGACTTAAGGCTTAAATACAGAACTTTTGTCTTGGTTTTTGCCCCAATTTACAGTCTGGACAAATCCGTGCTAGTTGCTGAAAGTCAGAGTCAGTCTGCAGATTTGAGGTGACTGATTTCACATAAAATCATAGTGTACGACCACATACTGCCAGGGATGCGCAGTTTTTCCTCTGTAACCGAAGTTAGTAAATGTATGATGCCTAGTGTTTAAAAATCTGTTTAGATTTGAAAAGTCTTATAGTCCTATCCAGCTAGCATGTTACTAGCTAATGGTTAGCATGTTGCTAAGCTAACACCTCAGCACCTGAGCACAAAAATACATTTTACACAAATATTGGGCAAAACAGTCAGTTTTTATGTATATTTAACTAGTTAGACTATATTTTTCATTATTGAATGACGTGGTTATTTATAATCATCAAAGGATTTGTCTACACTTGGATGAATTTTTTCACTGAACTCATTGCAATGCAGACATTTGGTGCCTTAAAATGCTGTCTTGCTAGGTAGCTCACAAGGTTTTGGAACAGATGATGGTTGTGTGCATTGTTCAGTTAAGTCTGAATAAATTTAAGTAGGACGGACTGACAAACATTTATTCAGCGCAGGAACTAGGAAGGCCTTTCTTAAAAATAATGGTACAGCAATGGTGCTGGTGCTGCATTTTAAATTTCCATGGAAAAGTCCTCCGTGCATGACTGCACATAGACATTCATGCTAAGTATATTATTAGTCATGCACGTCAACCTGTGCCACGCAAAAATCCATTTTATTTTTCCTGCTGATGTGTCTTGTATTAATACTCCCAAACCACTAACAGGTCGAGTTTAAGCTACCAAGCATGCACTGCTTCCATAGTTACACTGTCCTAATGGATACTTTACCAAATGTGACCCTTTAGCGGTCAAAGGTTAAAGAGCAAAACACCGACATTCTTGCCTATAACAGGATTCACTCTGTGCCAAGTTGTCTTTTATATATCTTTTTTTATTATTGTTGACTTGAAGACCAAACAACCTGATGGATAATCAATCCAAGCATATTATCCATTTGATTTAATGTTGTCAGACCAAACATTGCCTCACGCTATGGATTTTGGATACCAGGATGTTGCATGTTCAAAGTCAAAATAGTACACTGTTATGTTTGTCATTTACTACAACATTATAAGTCATATTTCGGTACTTGCGTTAGTTTACTGACTTAAAGCAAAGAAATGTCCACAGTGGTGGTGCTAGGGACATGCCTGTATGTTTCAGTGTCTTTGTGTGTTTAAAGTGTACCAGATTCAGTCGTGTATGTGCATGTCTGCTTGTAGTTCTTGAAATCTTATCAGAGTTCTATGTAATGTGTTTCTGTGCACTGTATCCACAAGCCTGTGTGTGTGTTCATGTGTGTCTGCCGTTCACTGTACATCTGTCTCTAAATGATGATTGGTACTGTAGATTGATTGTAAAGAAAAACAATTTAAAAATGTTAAATTGAATTTTATTAAAAAATTAAATGTAATTACAAAAACTAGGCAGCTGGATTAATTAATAGCTTTGTATCCTAGCCTTCAAATTTATTCAGCAGTGCCATTTCTTTTTTTTTTTTTTTACTCCTTTACTATTCACATTAATATATCAAAATATAAACACACCTCTATTAATGTGACCCAAGCAGCTGAAATCCCAAAGCATATTAACAGATTTGAGCTTCAAAATGTCTTTTTTTTTCAACATCAAAATTTCATTTTAAAATGTATATAAAGATACACGCTGAAATGTATATTTTTACACAAAGACGTTATTTTTCAATATTTTAAATACACACTATGTAGTTCATTCAAGTAGTCTTGCAGTGACAAAAGATTTTTAAATGACAAATTCCACGTAATCCCTCAATAATATATGGATATAATACGTGTAATAATTATAAATTAGAAAACACTTATGTCACACTTTGATATGTCATCTACTAAATACATTTATCATTAACAATTATTAAACAATCACAAACCATTTAGACTGACAAAAGCCCTAAAATTTCCTGCAAGTAGTATTCTAGCGTCTGACTGAGTGACACTGCATTATACCAAACTGACATACTGACAAAAGAGTCACTTTAAACTATTTGGCGCATAACAAATACATAAGCCAAGTGTGTAAACTAGTGTATTCTTCTACAACTTTAAAAAATTACCACGCACTGTTGTGCGTTGTATATAACAAGTAAACGCAGAGTTCAGTAAACAAATTGTCAAAGACGCCCCCTGCTGGCAGTTAGGACACATTACTGGTACACTCCTTACTGCATATATGCGGGACGCACTTTATGCGGACTAATATTATTTATAATTTATTTTAATAAATTGTTTTAAAACAGTATACAGTTGCTGTTGGCTCATTCATCGCACTGTAACTAGATCAAGTCAAGTGTGCCCTTTGTCTACTGCACATTTTACACATTGTAAGTCATATGGGAAGGGCCGCATTAAGACAGCACTGGGCCCTGGGGCTATGACTTACTGCAGGGGCCCCTCCTTTCTCGGGCCCCGGGGCTTCAGCCCGCCTAGCCCTATGGTTAAAACGGCCCTGCATATGGGTATGTACTGTAGAAAGTAAATTTGCATACTATGCACAATATACATACAACATACATAAATTAGTAGTATGCTATTCCAAACTTAGAATATGTAAAATGTGAGAAAAGACCCCAGTGCCATGATTCAAGACAGCTGGAAATTATAATTATCCATTACTCATTTCCTGACTGGAAATGCAGGCCAGTTTTTACATTTCATCAGGATATAATTATGTAGCATACAGTGGAGTTCAAAAGTCCACTTGTGAAAATGTTTCTATTTTACAATGTTCTGCTTTAACACAGGTTTGTTTGTTTCCATTACAGATTATATTTTAAGCATAACAATTTTAGTAAAACATTTACACAAATTGCACACTTGACTGCTATTCTGAATCTCAGATTGTTACTGTATATTTTCCACTGTATATAAGACTATAAATATTATTATAGAATCGTATCAAATAGGTTTTGGTAAACAATTTATTCTCAAAATTAGAAAAGCAGATATAAAGTTAACTTAAATAATACATTTTAACTGCTTTCAGTGTGCCTAATAATGACTCTTAAGTGCAATGTTTACATCATCGTTTTCTGATGGACATTTCCATCTTTTGGTTTATTCCTCCATGTTCTTGCCCTTTTTGCCCACTTTCACATACACCGTTGTGAGTAGGACAGCCGTCACCAAGATCAGTCCACTGGTGACCAGGTATGCTATGGGCAGGAAGTAATTCTGCCCACCAAACCAGGTCACCATTGAGATCACCAGCTCCTTCCGACCTCTAAAGGGCTCGACAGGAAAATCTCGAGTTATTGGTCAAGGCAAAACCTAGTTACAGGAAAAACAAACAAACAAACTAATGTAACTGATAAACATGATCCCCTAAAGAGATAGTTCACCCAAAAATAAAAATTCTGTCATCATTTACTTACTCTTGTTGTTCCAACCCTGTGTGACTTACTTGCTCTGCAATATGTAAAGATGTATTTTGAGAAATGTCTGTTTTTTTTGTTGTTGTTGTTTTTTTCCATGCATTATAAGTCAATGGTCACCAAAACTGTTTGGTTACCATAACAATATACTTCAAAACATGTTGTGTTCTTCAGAGTAAAGTAAGTCATAGAGGTTTAAAATTACATGAAAGTGAGTAAATGATAACAGAATTGTAATTTTTTGAGGAACCATCCCTTTAAACAAAAAAAAAATCACATTGTGACTATGTAAATTTGTCAGCTGTTTAAATAGGTTTTGTCACCAAACTGAAAGCCTGTCAGTGCTGCTGAACAATTTCCTTCCATTTACAACCAATTCTGTTCTCCATCAAGCAAGGATACTGTAATCTATAGAGAGGGTGTAGTTGCCGGCAGGCAGGCCTTCAGTGAAAGGCCCTTGAGCACGATTGAGAACCCCATAAAGCTTTTTGAAATTAGGGAAGGCCGCCTCTCTCATCCAAACAATCAGGTCGTCATTTATAAAGCCATTGTTGTTGGAGTCTGTGTCATCCAGCTCATAAACCGGACGCTGCCAATACAAGGGCCTAGTCGTGCCTGAGAACAAACAGACAGACAACAATGAGGAAAAACTGACACATATGTTCATAAACGTGTGGTGTATGCTGTGTAGCCTACCTTCAAAGGCTTGTTGGAGAGTGAATGTGTTGTTGGTCGGAGGGTTACGGAACTTGACGTTTTTGTCCGTGTACCAAGCGATGCCCTTCCTGTAGAGTTTAACTTGTATTTCTGACACATCCGTTGGATTATACATCACTGTTAATGAGTCTTAAAAAAAAAATATATAATTATATATATATATATATATATATGTATATATATATACACACACACACATACATACAGTCAAACCAAAAATGATTCAGACACCAGATATAATTTTTTTTCTTTACTAGTGGATGCAGGACACTATATATGTAAGTGACAATAGCAAAATAAACTGTGACATATTATACTTAAAAATTCTTCATACAGTGGACTACCGGTAAAATTGATAATTTGGGACCAAAAATTATTCAGACACTTTGACCTGACCATGTTTTACTTAAGTGTACTTTCTTTAATTGCTAATGCGACCTTTTTACACCACAGACTGAACAAAATTAAGCATTGCCTGGTAATTGGTTGCCCTAAATTGGTATTATTATCTAACTGTGTACTTAAATTTGATAGCTGACAGCTATTCAACCTAATTCTTTACTTCTATCAAAGTTATCTGACATTATCAAAATGAATTTGTTCTGACACAGTTTAACTGAGTTCTTGTCGTATTTTATTACCATTTTCTAAACAATAGCGAATAAACTGTGATAATGTGAGAAATGTTGAAGGCGTCGTGTCTATATACAAGCACAAACAGCGATTAAAAAAACGGACGGTTTATTGGCATAATTGTAACATGGGTCTTACCATTGAACATGCTGCTGGCCACGGCACCGCAGGGGGCAATGGGTATTCTGCTTGCATCGTAATCGAACGGCGCGCAGTATGAACTCGGAGCCTACGTGAGCAATAACAGCATCTTGAATGTGACAACAGCGCTACTAATGTGAAGCGTAGTGCGAGATCAAATAAAGACAGACGTTATTTTAATCAGCGAGTGGGAGGGATGAGGAAAGAGCGTGAAAAAGGAGTGCAAACAGAAGGGGAGTGAAAGAGACGTCGAGCACCTTCAGGTTGTTCTTCCTCCCCACCATCTGTGCATCATCGCGGGAGTCCATGTACCTCCGCAGGTTCTGATGAAAGTTCCTCAGAGCGTAGTAAAAGAAAACATCGCCCTGAGGGAGACAGCGCGCGCTCAGACGAACTGCTAGCTAGGCTACTTCATGTTGAAAGGAATTATTTTTTTCTTTACTAGTGGATGCAGGACACTATATATGTAAGTGACAATAGCAAAATAAACTGTGACATATTATACTTAAAAATTCTTCATACAGTGGACTACCGGTAAAATTGATAATTTGGGACCAAAAATTATTCAGACACTTTGACCTGACCATGTTTTACTTAAGTGTACTTTCTTTAATTGCTAATGCGACCTTTTTACACCACAGACTGAACAAAATTAAGCATTGCCTGGTAATTGGTTGCCCTAAATTGGTATTATTATCTAACTGTGTACTTAAATTTGATAGCTGACAGCTATTCAACCTAATTCTTTACTTCTATCAAAGTTATCTGACATTATCAAAATGAATTTGTTCTGACACAGTTTAACTGAGTTCTTGTCGTATTTTATTACCATTTTCTAAACAATAGCGAATAAACTGTGATAATGTGAGAAATGTTGAAGGCGTCGTGTCTATATACAAGCACAAACAGCGATTAAAAAAACGGACGGTTTATTGGCATAATTGTAACATGGGTCTTACCATTGAACATGCTGCTGGCCACGGCACCGCAGGGGGCAATGGGTATTCTGCTTGCATCGTAATCGAACGGCGCGCAGTATGAACTCGGAGCCTACGTGAGCAATAACAGCATCTTGAATGTGACAACAGCGCTACTAATGTGAAGCGTAGTGCGAGATCAAATAAAGACAGACGTTATTTTAATCAGCGAGTGGGAGGGATGAGGAAAGAGCGTGAAAAAGGAGTGCAAACAGAAGGGGAGTGAAAGAGACGTCGAGCACCTTCAGGTTGTTCTTCCTCCCCACCATCTGTGCATCATCGCGGGAGTCCATGTACCTCCGCAGGTTCTGATGAAAGTTCCTCAGAGCGTAGTAAAAGAAAACATCGCCCTGAGGGAGACAGCGCGCGCTCAGACGAACTGCTAGCTAGGCTACTTCATGTTGAAAGGAATTATGAGGTTCACAAGGTTGTCTAGTTCAAATTAGGCAACAGACTTTTTTTTTAATTACTTTAATCTAGGACGTCTTCTCATTTGATAAAAAGCTGTGTTTTGAATGGTCTAACAACTGAAGCATACAAACTTGCCATAGAAAATTATTGGTGGAAATCGTTTATACGAAAAGTACAATGGACATCTATTGGGCAGAAAACAGCTCTTATTTAAGAGCTCGTGTATTAAATAATAAAACAATGTTACATGAATTTATGTAAATCATGCTTTTAGCGGCGGGACTGTACTAGGCAGATGGAAAATTCTGCCGCAATTTCGCATATTATAAAAGTGTAGGCCTATCTACCTTTGCTCAGACAAGGTCTCATTTTAACTTGTATGCGTTTTTTTATTTTACAAACAATAGGCCTACCGTTCAAAATGTGTTGGTCTGTAAGATTTATTTGTATTTATTTGAGTTATTTGTAAAATATATCTAATATTGTGAAATATTATTAAAATTTTAAATTTAAAATGATCTATATATAATTTATTCCTCTGAAGACAAAGCTGAATTTGCAGCACCATTACTCCAGTCTTCAGTGTTACGTGATTCTTCAGAAATCATTCTAATATGCTGATTTGGTGCTCAAGGTACATTATTATTAATGTTAAAAACAGCTGTGCTGCTTAATATTTTTGTGGAAACCATGATGAATGATTTCATGAATAGAAAGTTGAAAAAAATAAACATTTTTTTAATAAAAATGTTTAGTAACATTATAAATGTCTTTATTGTCACTTTTGAAAATTAAATTTATCTTTGCTGAATAAAAGTATTAATTTCTTTAAAAAAAAAAAAAAAAATCTTGACCCAAAACTTTTGAAAGGTATTGTATACAGTCAGACCCACCGGAAAGGTTTTTGGAACGTGGAAGCTGACTGTGCATGTGCAGGCTGTTCTGGAGTCTATGGCACGCTTCCTCAAATTGAAGCACTGTTCACATGTTCCAGCATTGGTGTAGTCCACCTATGCAGCAAAAAAAAAAATAATAATCCATACAATATGAATGTCAAATGTAACTGGTTGAAGTTACATCCAGCATGTTGAGCTGCAGCCCTCAGTCATTCTATAATTCATATACGAGTCATTCTATAATTTAGGATATTTCACATCAGGAATAAAGTGTAAAAACAGCATTTCTCAATAAAACAACTACTGGTTACAATTTAGGCCTATATTTCATCATTGTAACACTATTTTTATATAAAAAGTAAAATATTGTATATTGTACAATATTGTATTGTATATTATATTGCTAAGCTGTAGCTAGGTGGGGTTCTTTTTGATTGTTTTTTAAATTATTTTTTTTTTAGATTTTCTTGTTATTTTTTGTATTTTTTTTTAGACTGTTAAACCGTTTTTTGTTTTGTTTTGTTTTTTTTAGTTCATAAAAAGTTCACCCCAAAGCTATGACATTCTGGTCTCTACATATGGCTTCCCTAGCAAGCAGTGCTAAGAACAAACAAACAAATTACTCATGGTCCATTGTAGTGAGTCAGCTACTTAAATTAAACAATTATTTAAGTTGCAATGGCTTTGGTCTTTATCAGTGTATTACTAACAGTTTGGCTTTTGACCACCAGCTTGATGAAAAATATAATGGTAGCGAAACCAAGATGTTAAATTTATCAAATTACATATGTTGGGTCTATTACAAGTAAAAATAGCAAAAGAACTTGACCAACACATGATAAGAACATACTAAGTTCACTCTCTGATGGATTTGTGTTGGTTTCCACAAAGGAACACATCTTCCTGGTCTAATTTCTCCACTTCCTGCTGTCTTGCAAACTGGCAGATGATAAAAACATGTCTAACCTTTAGTTCGTATGTGTTCTCAACAGTGATGAGGAGCCATATGCCCAGTAACAAGCACACGAGAGAGAGGATGTAGAAGGTTGGCAGCACGGTCTGTGCCGTGAGAGATGGAGACCAGGCAGGCAACCTCTGCTGTTTAAACGCCGAGTTATCCGGACGCCTCGACAGTGGCCCTGTACCTGCCTGCTTCTTTCCCATGTCAGATCCTCTAGAACTACTAATAACACAACTTCAAATAAGCAAGTGTTTTCTTTAACTGCCACCGAAGTAAGTTTTCCCAGTTCCCAGTGTGACTGAACCTTTGAACCTGAAGTGACTGTTACTTATTAACTACAACCACTCCACCTTTTACACACACAGAGTTGTTCTCCCTGTCCTTAGCTCTGACTGTTAAACTTCCCCAGCGCTCCACACATTCTTTTCCATCAGAACGGGGTCTCTCCTCATTCCTGGACTCTGCTGTAATGTGTGGGAGCAGCATCTGGGTGAATGTGTGTGTGCTTGGTGCCTGAGTTTGTGTGTTGCAACAGAATATTGCAAAAAGCAGTAGGCCTATATCCTGAATAAAGTATTAACAGTCTATCATGGGAGGGGCTCCTGGTGTACAAGACAAAAAAAGGATATGTTTTTGACCAATCAGATTTTTTTTTTTTTATAATCATAAAAAACATTCACACACAATATTTTTCTCTTGCAGCAGACAAATGGCACTACAATACATTGCAATCGTTCTATTACATGCTAAACAAGTAAATGAACATGAATGTGTACATAACAGAGAACAGAGTATCAGTTTAAAATAGTCCTATTTTAACTGTTCCTTCCCTGCAGCTCTGAATTAGACCATGGTCCATCATTTTCAGCAAGTCTCCTTTCACCTGAAACAACAAAAAGAATTCTAGCTTTGTTTTTCAGTTATCACAAAATAGTTAAAGTTTAAGGTGAATTAAATCAAAATAAAATGTAGTTTTTCAGATATGAAGTATGAACATTTTAAAGTTAGTCTTTCTTTGTCTATGTCTATTCTTGTGCACATGACGAACAACAGCAAATAGCAAAACATATTAGTTTCATCAAGGAAAAAATAAGCATTGTGTTTAAAAAAAAAAAAAGACAAAAGTTCAAGTCATTCAATATGTCCCGTTTCAACAAGAAACACGATGACACAGGACAGAAACTGTATTCAGTGTTGTCACCATCACCCAGAATTTTGGCAAAATCTACATTAGATCTCAATACATTATTAGATCATTACATCAGGATTACAATTCTTTAAAAATATCTTTGTAATTCAATTATAAACAAGTCTGTCCCATCTGAAAGCTGCACATATCAATGTTACCTCTGGTATATCCACCATTCTCCTGTGCTTCTGGTCTCGGTAGTTCCAGTCCAGAACCAGAAATCTTAGTCCTTGTGTAGTCAAACCCTCTAGAGCACAAAAAATCACAAGTCAAGTCGAGCAATAAAAAAAGTGGGTTAAAATAACAGATTTTCAAGAAATGTGCATCAAAGCAAACCTTTCTCTAACAGAGCACAAATTCTCCCGGGAGTTCCAACAGCAATATGGGTCACACCTTTACTCAGTAACTTCATCTGTTCATCCACCTTGATGTGTTTTGCGAACAGCTTCAGCACTTTAGCTTGTCCTTTGAACGCTATCAGCTGCCTTAAACACAAAGAGAGGGGGAAAAAAGTCTTAACGGTTGAGAAGGCAATGCTGTATTATTCAAAACAGGACATCTGAGACTCACTTAATGAGATCAATCGTCCTTAGAGCAGATCCGCAAATGATGAGCAACACCACTGACCGGGTCTGGGTGTGCTGCTTCTGTATTTTTGCCCACTTTGGACAAACTGAAAAAAATGTAGTACAAAAAAATAAAAATCCTAAGCCAAACATATAAGAAAACAAATGTTGTACATTAATATTAGAGTTGTTGATTAATGTGTTAATTAATAAAAAATAATGCAATAAAACAGAATTACACAATAATAAAGCCCTCTGAGTTGTCTGTAAAATATCATTTAAAAGTTTGGGGTCAGACAGATTCTTCTGAAAGAAATAATTACTTTTATTCAGCAAGATTAAATTAAATTGATCATAAACGACAGTAAAATAAATAAATGCTGTTCATCTTAACTTGCTATTCATGAAGGAATCCTGAAAAAAATTGATCACAGTTACCACAAAAATATTAAATGTTTAGTTCATTCAAAACTGAAAATTCTGTCATCATTTACTCACACTAGAGATGCCCCAAACCTGTCTGAGTCTCTTTCGTCAGTTGAACATAAAAGAAGATGAGAAAAAAATCTATGGAATTCAATGGCTAACCAGAAACAGTTTTAGCCGCTTTTCCACTATCGGGCCCGAACGGTTCTAAGAACTGTCAGGGACGGTTCCAGTTGTATTTCCACGTGAGCCTGGTGCAGCACGATTACAAACCGTTCTCGGCACGGTTAGGCAACCGAGCTGCTGAGCCGTGCTGGCAGAGTGCGTGTACGTGACGTCGCCACTCAGGATCTGTCACGTGTCTGTTGCCTGGCTGCTAGTTTCTCCGTAGCTTGCTAAGCGCGCTATTTTGATCAATGTAAACACAAATTAGTAATAAAATCAAAATAAATTTCTGATCATCCTCCATAACGCGGTGGTTATTTTCACCTCATATCATATGTATTTGCATTCCAAAGAGATCCGTTATCAGTCCCGCAGTGGAAAACGAAACCGGCCCGGATCGGCGCGGATGGAACGGTTATGCACAGAGAACCGTTCAGCACGATGGTGGAAAAGCAGCTAAAATTTTTGAAAACATTCATCAAAATATCTTCTTTTGTGTTTATCAGAGTCAGTAAATAATGACAGAATTTTCAGTTTTGTCTGAACTATCCCATCTACAACATTGATCAACATTGATAATAATAAGAAATGTTGGTTGCACTTTATTTTAAGATGTCCTTGTTACAGAGTAATTATATATTTAAGTACTGAATAATATGAATTAACTACATGTACTTAATATATGGTTAGGGTTAGGATTAGGCATAGGGTTACTTGCATGTAATTATGCATAGTTAACTGTTATTATAATAGTAAGTACATGTAATGTGTAACAAGGACACCTTAAAATAAAGTGCTACCAAAATGTTCCTTGAGCTCCAAAGCAGCATATTATAATGATTTCTGAAGGATCATATGACATGGAGGACTTGAGTATTATCTGCTGAAAATTCAGCTTTGTCAATACAGGAATAAATTATATTTAAAACATTTAATCATTATTATTTGTTTTACAATATTTGTGTAAGAGATTTCTTTCAAAAACACTGACTCCAAACTTTTTAATGTAGGTTTAAATTCTGCAATAAGGACACCTCTGTGCATATTCAAAATGACAGAGAAGATGCTCCTGGTTGGACATCTTAAAAAGGCACTTCACCTTCTTTGAGGTAGGAAGACAAGCTATGTGTAAGGTCATTAGAGCTGAGGAAACAAGACTCTGAAACAGAAAAGAAGACAAACAAAATCAACACCCTTATCCAGATTCAAATGAAACCACACACAAACATGCATTAATCGACTCACCGCTTAGCGTCAGTTCCTCCTGCTCAATAACAGAGCGGGTCTGGCTGTGGTGACTCTTCAAAAGGCTCATAAGGTCAGCTGGAGAGCCCGGCACAGGCTCGGAGCTTGTCAGTACATCTGTGATAGTTTTCTTCTTCTAAAGACAAAGAATTATGCAACAACAGCATGTTTTACAGCACATACATCAGGGGCAGGGACAGTGACTAGAAAAGGAATGAATGAATTCAGATAAGCTTTGTCCTCTAATATGATTTAAGAGGCGAGTTTCTCTGCATGTAAATGTTAACCAAAATGAGAAATGAGAAGTCAAATTATGTTTAGTGAAAACAAAGCATTTCTGCAGAAAGTTAGCTCTTTTTATCATGTCTTTTTGCCCCTTTTTATCAAGCATAAAGTGAAAACTATTGTGAAGCAGCATACTGAACTGAGCAAAAGAGTTTGACGTCTACAGTAACATTAACCGACATGTGAATCATAATTCTTACCTTTCTTCTCTTCTTGTTTTTGTTGGACTCCTTATCGCCCTTTTCCTCTGATCTCTCCTGTGTGATGAAACATTCTTTCTGCAGGGAAAGTAAGACACTCTTTACTTAAAGATGCCCTGGTTCTGTTTTTGCTCACAAGACCTTTTGTCTCAAAGACATCTCTTTGATGAAAAACCTAAATGCCTCAACCCAAGAAAAAATGACTCACAAAGTCGAGGTTTCTACATGTTTTGAAGTGCCATATTATGCTCATTTACAACTTCATAATTTATTTTTTTGGGGTCTGATAGAATACATTTACATGATTTAAAGTTCAAAAACACATTTGTTTTTCTCAGTTTCTGTCTCTTTAAAGCCTGCCTTTCTAAAACACTCAGTCTGCTCTAACTGGTCATCCGGCCCATTTTGTTGTGGTTGGTCAACTACATAGAGCTTTAGTGCTTGACAAAGTGAGCAAGTGATATTTTTGGGACTTTTCATTTGGCAATAAGCTCCATTTGCAGCCTACAAGCAAAACCATTTTAAGCAAGCTTGAATTTTGAATCTTCAACTCATGTGTCATTTCTGTCACGCTAGTATCACTAAACAGAATTGCAAAAATGTATTATTATTATTTGCATATTTGTCAACAACAAAACCAACGCCATTGGTTAAGCGACACTTTTTCAGTGGCCTTGATTCTGGAATTTTCCCATTCATTTTTCCTATTGGGATTTTTTAAAAAGTCACTGTTAAAGGGGTTATAAGCCATAAACTATACCAACCAACTAAGCGGTAAATCAAAACATTACAAACGTATCTGAAAATAAGTGTACTTAACGGCTTTAATAAGGGAAAGAACTACATTTGCAAGTGACAGTCAAATTAATAACAAAATATAAAATGCAAGTTTAATGCAAAATATGCATATATACAAATATTTAAGTAATTTGAGAGCACAAGGAGACTGACATGATTATGTAATTCAAAGTGCTTCACATGAGTGGCTTTCTTTTGGCTAAGTTATTGTTCATAATTAATTCTCCTATGGAGAAAATGAATGTGATTTTTACTTCCTGAACCCAACTATCACACACTATTCTGACAAAATATCTTTAATGGCTTCACAATCATCACCACCAGTAAATTTGTTTGTATTACGTTAACCATTTTCTTCTTCTTTTTCTTGGTGTTGTCTTGAGCCTGTTTTTCACCCTTCCTTTTCTTTGATGTAGATTTCTTTGGTTGTTCTTCTGCAAGTGGCTGTGTGTCCTCCTCTACCTCTGACACACCTGTGAGAAAGCAAAGTTTGCAAATAAATGAAAACTGATTGAAGACCACAAAAACATCACAATGCACATTAATAACACCAAATTAATATAAGAACTAACCAGAGCTGGGTTATGTAATCAGATTCCAAAAATGAAGTACTTGTAATTACAGGTGCATCTCAATAAATTAGAATGTCGTGGAAAAGTTCATTTATTTCAGTAATTCAACTCAAATTGTGAAACTTGTGTATTAAATAAATTCAATGCACACAGACTGAAGTAGTTTAAGTCTTTGGTTCTTTTAATTGTGATGATTTTGGCTCACATTTAACAAAAACCCACCAATTACTGTACATGTACTCAATACTTGGTATGGGCTCCTGTTGCTTTAATTACTGCCTCAATACGGCGTGGCATGGAGGTGATCAGTTTGTGGCACTGCTGAGGTGGTATGGAAGCCCAGGTTTCTTTGACAGTGGCCTTCAACTCATCTGCATTTTTTGGTCTCTTGTTTCTC
>NW_015552538.1:1901696-1903160 GCF_001515605.1 Sinocyclocheilus anshuiensis
TTTGAGTTGAATTACTGAAATAAATGAACTTTTCCACGACTGAATGAATTTATTGAGATGCACCTGTAGATTAAATTACATTTTAAAATACTCATAATCAGACTACAGTTACTTTTTATTGATTACATATTATTCACACAATAGCAATAATTTATTTATAATTTATTGATTCTCCCTACTTCCTCGGTTTCATCTTTAAATGTTCCTTTCTAAAAATAGCCTAATGCTTATAAACCTTCAGAAAGTCTTCCAGTTTTGTGGATATTCACACAAAGACAAGTCATTAGTCAGGTGCTACACAGCATTTGACCACTGGACTTACAAAAAGCATTTCAGGTTTAAGAAGTGTTTAAACATGGTATCAAGTACTGATAAACACATTACTTTTTATTTAAACGATCACTCAGTGGGTTATTTAACCATGTATCACTTTGTCTTTGGAAGGCTTTAGGCTGATTATACATGGGGCAACTTTGGGCAATGTTGCCGTCAACGGGCAACCAAGTGAGACACAGGGCCCACAACCAATCTAAAGTATCCAGATTGAAATCTGTTACCCTTTCTCAATGGGAAAGTGCCCAAGCAACATTGCTCAGAAAAAGTTGGCTGGCAAAATTGCTCAAAAAGTTGCAAACATTCACATTATTTCTTATTTACATGCAATGCAGGTATTCCCAAACTTTTAGGTCATCTGAACCTCTTTCAACTAATATATTTACTTGAAGACCCACAAGAGATTTTAAAATAAATATTTCAATAATTAAGTATCACATTTGCATGTTCACGGTTATCTGACATTGGTTAATGGTCACGTGACATGCAGGTAAACAAATAAAATATTTCATTTTTTAGTAAGTATTTATGTTATTTTAAAATGATTTATTTTGACTTAACATTTTTATGATTTAATTAATTATTAGCTTTTCATTAAATTTACATACCCTTGATGTAATGTGATGTTTAATGCACTTCATGTTGTTAATAACAATCAATGGAATATATTTCCTTACTTAGGGCTGGACGATATGGCCAAAATTGATATCACGATATATTTCTTAATTTCGGTCGATACGATATAATTCCGATATCGATATGAACACTATTTATCTGAAATAGAAATCTTTTGTAACATTATAAATGCCTTTATCGTCACTTTTGATCAATTTTAAGCATCCTTGCTAAGTAAAAGTATTAATTTCTATACGATACATATTGATATTGAATTATTGTCCAGCCCTATCCTTACTCTTTGTATTTTTATATGAATATGGTACAAGATTATACTATTTAAATCCATGTGATAAATGAGTTTGGTCAAAAGAAATCAAAAAGTAGTCTGATCATATAAAAGGGGTCCTATTATGCTCTTTTACAAAGTCTTGATTTTGTTTTGGGGGTGTCCTAGAACAGGCTCTCATACTAGGTTGTTCGAAAAACATTATTTTTCACATATTTTACATTATT
>NW_015552538.1:1903181-1903910 GCF_001515605.1 Sinocyclocheilus anshuiensis
TGCTCAAACAGCAACATTACAGACTAACTAAAGTTGAAAAAGTGAAAAAGCATAATAGGACCCCTTTAAATATCACCTAAAATGTGTAATGTAACGGATTACGTTACTAACTAGGCTACAATTTTTGTCATGTAATTTGGAATTAGTAACGGACTACAATTTGTAAGTAGTCTACCCAGTCCTGGAACTAAAATACAAAAATTAGGAACTGCAATTATTTAAATGGAAAACTACATATCCCAAGATGCTCTGTGGGCAGGGTAAACACGTGTTTTGAGTAGTCTGAATGTTTATCCATAGATCTGTGAATACACAACTAACCAAGTTCCAAATGGTGCCCGTTTACTGACAGGAGTTTCATGTAAGTTACAGCTGAATTTGTAAAGATCTAACAGAAACTTGTTAGGGAGAATATTTTAGAGCGCTACAAAGTGTGCACTGGCACAGCAGGCAGTTTAAAACCGACACGCGCAGAGCAAAAAATACATGATACAAACAGTACGCTACAAAGTATAGCTGACATAAACAAAAAAAACTATGTAGTTTCACATAATGAACATGTTTGCTACCTGAATTGTCGCCCTGGGTCCACCACTCGTCTCCCAAATCATCAGCCATGTCTCAAACGGAAACGGTCAAACCGCAATTGCATGCCTGAAGTTTGCGCAAGGCAGATTCGCCTAGGCAAAAAAAACTTCGCGAATCTACCGACAAAACCAAGAGTATTGA
>NW_015552538.1:1904238-1909875 GCF_001515605.1 Sinocyclocheilus anshuiensis
TTGAGCAAAAAAAAAAAAAAACCGACCGTCAAATAAAATGGTTTTCATAATACGACTTTTATATCATTTGAAGCAAAAAACAAAACATTCGAGTACTACTAAAAATGTACTTTATTATTTTCCGTTATTTGATTGATTGTTGACTTAATTTGGGATTTTAATTTTTAACCCAAAATACGTCTAAAAGTAACAGAGAGAGTGTGGTTTTTATTTTTTATTAATTTTTTTTTCGTGGTTTCATTACATGCGGTATTCAGATGAACTAAGTCTGAACCACTAGGCGGCGCTGAGTCCTATAAAATTATAATTATCACTCTCCAGGATGTTTACTACTCTCTCTCTCTCTCTCTCTCTCTCTCTCTCTCTCTCTCTCTCTCTCGCGCTCTCTCTTTATGTATATGTGTGTGAATGTTGGACGGGGAAGGATCATTTAAAATGTGTGTGCGTGCGTGTGTGTTCGTTTGTTCCACTTTCCGTCACACTTGTTTGACTGTCATAACTCTATAATTCCTCCTTTCTCATTCCATGCCATTCCAAGCTCACGCACACACACAAGAACGCGCACGCAATTATTTATTCATCACAAACATGAATTAAAAATCTGTTTCCCTTCAGCGTACAGCACTGAAAGCAACTTCACAGGCTGTTCATCTAACACAGAGATCACTTGTAGTTGACCAAAGATGGAAATGATTTTGCAGAAATCCTCTAAAGCCATATCTAATTATTCAAGAGCAGTTGGCAACTGAGAGAAGCTTGCCTAGCAGTTTGTTTTAATGCTGTTGTCCCAAATACTGCTGAAGATTATCTGAATTTTACAGTAAAGATCAAGTTCTTATCATGAACTGCAGTTGTGCAGCTGCATTTTATGTGATTGAATTAAGATTATGCAATTTCAACTTGGTCCATGAAACGAGGAGGAATATTTTACAGCCTTGGACTTTCAAGTGCAACCTTTAAATACACATTTACATGCACACTCGCACACAAAAAGGAAGAGAGAAAAAGACCCTCAACATTGTGATTTGCTCTTAATTACAACCATTCTCTCTCATTGTCTCCTTCCTTTCTTTCTTTCTTTCTTTCTTTTCTTCCTGAGTGATCCTTAGTAACAAGTAGGTTCTCGTCATGGCAACATGCTCTGAAATAGACTGTGAAGCTGCGTTGGATTCGAGCCGCGGTGGTCAAAAGACTGATGGAGTGTGGAATGCGTTCAGTGCATTATGGGATTCATTGTTTCATTTTCCGTGTTATTAAGAGCTATCCTTTGGGTAACAACACTTAAGGCCCACGGGAACGCAATGGAGTAATGCAGCAATCAAATAAATTCTTAAAACTGAGTGCAGATTGTAGTCACTGGCATGTTATATTTAGTAATTTAGCTGACGCTTTGATCGAAACTGACGTGCAGTACCTAACCTTATTACAGGGTCAGTCCCTCTGGAGTAACCTGAGGTGGAGTGCTTTGATCAAGAGCACAATGCTTATAGTTCATAGATCACCCCATTGTGTGGTTTGAATGTGCGTGATTCATTTAAACGTAGGTTTACAGTACAACAGTGCTCTTGCTTGTGTGATATTTCTTTCCCTACAACAATTATATAAATATATAAGTTAAGTAACTGACATTTCAGGCATAATATGACCACTACACCAGTGTAGTGAAACAAAATATTAGTGCAAATAAGCTGTTTATTGTAACCAAGAGCTCAAGTATAACCAAGAGCTCAAGCTCTTGGCTGGTTAGTATGACCCACTGGCCCCCAAAACTAAACCTTAGGGCTGCAAAAAGCATATTTTTATATTTAGTTATTATTATATAGTTATTTTTATTATATAGCTATTATATAGTTTTGGAGTAGTGAAGACTTTTTAATATATTTTTTTTAAATAAGTATCTTATGTTGACCAAGGCTGCATTTATTTGATCATAAATTCAGTAGAAACAGTAATATTGTGAAATATTATTACAATTAAAAATAACTGTTTTCTATTTTAATATATTTTAAAATGTAGCTTATTTCTGTGATGTCATCACTGAATTTCCAGTCTTCAGTGTCACATGATCCTTAAGAAATCATTCTTATATGCTTATTTGGTGTTATGTTTGTATTATTATCAATGTTAAAAAACAGTTGTGATGCTTAATATTTTTATAGAAACCGTGATACATTTTTTCAGGATTCTTTGATGAATATACAGTTCAAAAGAATAGCATTTATGTAAAATCACAAACTTTTGTAACATTTTAAATGTCTTTACTGTCACGTTTTTGCTGAACCCACATTTTTTAATCAACTTTGAATATATATAATATATATATATATATATACACACACACTGTCACTTTTTTTTAATGACTTTTTTACTGACTGACTTTTATTTGTACTTTTTTTTTACATACTAAACCTCAGTTAGTAGTTAAAACTAATTTGTAAAAGCCTGCAGGTTTCTTAAAGGGATAGTTTGTCCAAAATTGAAACTTCTGTTATCATCAAAATTCTAAAGATATTTTGAGAAATGTCTCAGGCCCCATTTACACCTGGTATTAAGATGCGTTTTCATCGATCTGATTGCAAGTGGACAACACTAAATATGCTTGTCCACTTTTGACCACTTACATTCGACCGGACTGCTTTAGAAATACTTATGTGGTCAAATGTCTTCAAACAGCCTGTTGAAAGACTGTCTCTGCTCTCCACCTACTACATGTAAACATTATGGAAAACACGCTAAAATGGCAAGTTTTGTTTGAAGATGAAAAATGTAGGAAGCACAATGTTCTTCAGAGGTTCCTGATTTCTAACATACATCCACAGCATTTGCCATTTTTTCTGGCTATCAGAGCAGAATAGAAAGCTACTGCTCTCCTTATTTTTTCTGTTGTCCTTCAATCCAGGCACCTCATTCAATACATTCCATGGTATGGCACCAATCTGTGTTTGAGTATGGGTTAAATATGCATAACAAATACAACTCCCAGTGTGGATGTGAACTTTACATTGCAGTGGCCTATTTAATAGCAGCACGGCATATGATGCATCTCTTATATATGTGCGCCATATGTAACATTACGAGAGACGGGCTGTTAAGTTGGCTGGAAGTTGCAGGCGGGTGGTGCAGAGGGTTTTTTTCGTCAAAGGTTGAGAAATAACAGGAATAGGTCATGCTAGAGTATCTAACAGAGCTTTGAGAGCCCCAATTTAAGCAGCACAAAAGAATGCGGTTTATGTTCAGAGCTGAGAGTCCTTACTCAAACGCAGTGCTGACAAATCCAGGTCAGCGCTTCTCACTTGGAAATGATAAGAGTTTATTGTGGCTGGAGATTCGAGCGCCGCAGAAAATTAGGAAACAACGGCCGCAATTGCATTCACGAGGCACAGAATCTCCTCTGCATTTTTTGAATTGTCATTGTCACCGCTTGTCCTCCTCCCTGTGATGATGATTTGAAGATTAGAGGGCAATTTACTGGGTCCCCATTTGAAAGAAGAAAGATGATTTAACACGGCTTTGAAAGGCAACAATCTAATCTCTCTTTCTAATCATCCTCGCTTATTTTGCTCATCTTTTTTTCTGAGAATTTGACCTCTCTATTGTGGCGAGGCAGTGTGCGCTGATACACACGCAAACACACACTCAAACGCATCTGCAATATAGACAGTGTAGGAGCTCAAATGGTGGCAATTTGTGCAGCTATAAGCGAGGTGCTGATTATGGGGTATAAGTGTTAGGTTCCGATGGACCCATCCACACTGATGCCCTGATTATGGATAATTTACCCCTACTGTGGCAGCATGGGACTCTACCCACGCTCCCATTCTCTCTCTTTCTTACTCTCTTTCCTTCTCTTACGTCTCGTCTGATATAAAGAGAGATGGAAAGAAAGGTTGTCACCGATTCTTTCGATTCCGCTACCATGCCAGTCATTTCTAGGGTAATGCAGAAACTCATAAAGCCACTATTGAATTGAATATCTGCAGTCTAATATTCCTTGACAGACCCATGAGGTTTTTCTCTATCCTTCCACCCTTATGACTTGGAATAGCGAATAACCGTAAATGACGATAGTCAAATCTCTCTGGTATACTATATGGCACAGGCCTTTTTCTTTTGCCTTTCTACATCTAATATATAGCATCCAAAGTACGTCTATAAATTACACGGTGTGTGTAATATATAATCTAGCCTAAGTGTGTAAGAAATGGCCTGCAGATCAAGCACAGAATGTAGCGCTTCACATTAAATCATTTATGGAGTCTGCATTCAAACAGGCCATGTGGAGGAAACCGGCTCCAAGTGCATATATCATTTAGCGAAGCTTCGCGTACACGGTGTAGCGACATATCTTTTATATGTGTGTTTGAACACATCTTGAACTCTATTGAAATATAATGTATAGTATTTTGCCGGGAAAGGCCAATGAATACGCCCACGTCGTCTTGCGTGTTACTCGCACGGGAATGATCCGCCCACAGTGACACATGCTGCCATTAGTGTGTGGTCGAATGCATGGACACAGATTTCTGCCATATGTACTGTGAGGCTTAAGCTACAACTGATGTCCTGGAAGAAATTACTGGCAAAACAATACCACTCGTATGACAAAAAGACCAGTTTAAACCGGAATGAATTCCCAGTGCTGGTCTGGATTGTGGACATCAGCCCACCAGCATCAAAAACGACAGCAGTGCTGGTCTCTTTCTTTTCTCTCCCTTCAGCGTTCCCTTTATCTTTTTATGTCTCCCCCGAGCGCTTCCAGCGTCATTCAATCAAATTTGTCAGTCCTGCATTCTCCCAGATGCAATAAGTCTTTGATACTGCAACCATTCCTTTCCATTAGAGTGAATTCCTCTTTATCAATACTGCATTTAAATGCTGCAATCAATAAACAAATTATTCACTGAGTGTGGCATCTCTTCCCTGCTGTCTCACGTCGAATAGTTCATTAGTCCATGCCAATGCACTCTGTGGTGTGGAAATATTCATACACGCACACACAGTATTGACTAAACATGAGGCCAAAAGCACACTGCTAGTTTTGACGTTAGTGCTGTATGCAATAATTGCGTACATAGTTAAAAAGTATTTCATCACTCTACAACACAATACTACCAGTGTTCACAAAGCAGCATGTGGCGGGCATGCAAGAGTGACGACAGGATCTGTCTTGTTTAAATATAATTGTAAGATTTGACTGTACCAGCCATGTCAACAAGTTGATTTATTTATGTAATTAGTGTGTATATATGTGTGTGTGTGTGTGTGTGTGTGTGTGTCTGTGTGTATATATGTATGTGCATATATATAAATATATTATTTATCAGTATTTATATAATCAGTATACATGTTTGTGTGCGTATGTCAAACGGCTATGGAAGCATATAGGTAGCGAAATTCAATTTAAAATGCAATATGCAAAATGGCAATGCAATATGCAAAATGGCAACGCAATATGCAAAATGGCATTGTATTTCTGTATTTAAATTTACATTTTCCATTACCCATACGTGCAAAGTTTGGTGCAAAAGGAAAATAAAAATTTAATTATATAATTTACATTTGCGATTTCCAACAGTAGTCTTAATATGTAAATTGCATGCAAATTTGAACGCTTTATAAGTTGCGAAATTAAAATGA
>NW_015552538.1:1910095-1911850 GCF_001515605.1 Sinocyclocheilus anshuiensis
TCTATGTGCATTGAATTTATTTAATACACAAGTTTCACAATTTGAGTTGAATTACTGAAATAAATGAACTTTTCCATGACATTCTAATTTATTGAGATGCACCTGTATGTAGTTAATTTTGCTCTTCATGACAACTGTGAACGGGGTGAATTTTTTTATAACTCATCCGTTTAAATTATATTAAGCCTTAAAGTTCTGCATAATTAAGGGCGTGGCCACTTGAGTGACAGGTGGATTGCCGCTGCTGTCACCACCATCGAGCTAGGTGGGCGTGGTTTCAGCAGCCAGCTCCCGCCTTTTTGCCCATTTTTGATTACCCGGGAGTGACGCGCTGCCAAGATGGCGACGGCCGGCTCCGCCCACTTTGAGCTTCAGAAACGCTCTTCAGGAACCTATGGGTGACGTCACGGACTCTACGTCCATGTTTTTATACAGTCTATGGTGTATGTATAATATATATGTGAGTGCGTGTGTGTGTATTGTGTACATTAGACTATACCAGCCTTGTCAGTTTGTTTATTTCTATATATTTATTATTTGTATTTATATAATTATTTATGTATGTGTGTATATTACATTATATTATAATATAATATGTGATAAATATTGTGTGTTTATAATATAATATAATAGAATAGAATAGAATAGAATTGAATAGAATATATAATCTGGAATTTTATGCTCTTTCTTTTGTCAGGGGATTTTTAACAAGTCACGATTTGCACGGTTATTAATTAATGTAGATTTTACATCTCAGATAATTTGATCTTGGACAAGTTTGATGAAAAATATTTGAATGAATTTTGAAATCTCTGACTTTTGATTGCAGACTTTGGTATCCTGGCACATCTGAGTGCAGCTTGAGATGCAGTTGAGCTCTCTAGAGGAGACATGTGAGATTACCCGGGTCTTTTTACCCAGCAGAAGAATCTGAGAAGCAGAAGACCTCTGAAAATCTCCATTTGCTCTCCATTTAATCTCACAGCTGTTTAAACAAACGAGAAGTTAAACTGATCCCATTTGTGAGATTTCTTTCCTACAGAAAGCTTCTTCTTCACATATTGTAGATAGATTTGGTCTGGATACAGAACAGTTATTATAGGAAATGGAAACTATATCCATATCCTGGCAGTACAAAATGTCCTCAATATGCTAAACGGCTGAAATGCTCACCATGCTTTAAAATAGAGTGACAGTATGGTACAGTTATGTATTCCCAGGTGATGCTGCTCACTTGCCTGCACAGATTTTACATACCCAACAGCTCAGCAGAACCCGGGAAGAGCATGACTCAGAGAAGCGCTCATACTGCCAAATGAGGATGAAAGAGACACTGGTTTAATCCACCCAGTAGATATAAGGAGGGGTTGAGAAAGAGAGAGAGAGGTAAGTCCTCACAAACTGTGTCCTATTCTCCCTTGAAAAGCTGCAGGGTAATTCACTCTTCTGAATAGTGAACTGTCCACTCAAATAACTCAAGACTCATAGTGATGTACCGAGATCCTCTCTCTGGAGGATTAGGGGCAATATGATGTGCATTTTTATGTAAAGGTGGATTTGTGCATGCGTGCGTGTGTGTGTGTAGGTGCGTTGCGCTGTGTTTAAACGTGTGTGCATTGCAGATCTGGTCTTAGTCTTGAGGCGAGCCGAGTGTGACCCATTTTCCCTCTGAGCTTCTCTGCTAGAGATGCACTCAGGCAGGCAGGCAGGCACACACTCACACACACACACACACACACACACACACCCACACAC
>NW_015552538.1:1912204-1935475 GCF_001515605.1 Sinocyclocheilus anshuiensis
CTCACACACACACACACACACACACACACACACACACACGCTAAACGCCAACATCAGAAGACAGAGAGGAGGGGAGATAGAGAGAGGGAAGGAGCAGGGAGATGATGATATATAGCCGCTGCTGCACTCTTCAATTCAAAAATTAATCCCTGTTCCAAACCCGCCCCTCCAGCACTTTGTCATGTGCAAAAACACAGTGCCCATTTTGCTGGGGGATTTTCATCCAACAAATAAGCACAGCTGCACTCCTGAGTGTGTACTTGTGTGTGGGTGTGCATACATTGCATATGCATGCGCAGAGAGTCGTCAGCCTCGGCTACGTGCCAGCGTGCGAATCCTCCATATAAAATGGCCTATATGTTAATAGTTCATCTAATATTAATGAGTCCCAAGTGTAATTGTATCACTGGGAAGACCTGCATGGAGATTACCCATCGAACTCTAACCGCAGAGCTCTGCGAGCTGCTAATGTGTATTTATTATCAGGTCAGCACTCGTAATGTTGCACGCTATTAATGTGTGTTTCACAAATGCTGTAACAACAGCACTGTTAAGATGATGGTATACAAGGGTAATTAATATCTAAATTCATCAAATTTAAAGTCACAGTGAAATCTAAACTGACAATTCTTATTTTTTATGGAATATTGCAGTATTCATTATAAATTATTTATCCATGCACATCATTTAATTTTTTTAATTCATGTGCCCTTGTAATCGTTAATCAAAAACATTAACATTAGCGGTAACACTTTACTGTAAGGTCTCATTTGTTAACATCAGTTATACAACTGATTTGTTGATGAACATTCTAAGGTGTGCAATTATTTCCTAGTAAAAGCATAGCTACAAAATGAAGTAGTTACAGGTCTCTCAACTGCATTATAGTTCCACATTACTTTGCCAAATTATATGTTATTTTAAAGATCCTTACAGCGTATAAAGGCAAATAAACTGAAACCCACAAAAGACTCTAATCAAGCAAACACATATGACTAACAATAGGATACAAATGACAATTTCCATGTTATTCCAATTAAATGACTTTTTATTATTATTATTTTCATTTCTCAGTAGCGAGGTGGTAACATCGCTATTTTTGAAGCAGTTAAACTTACAGTTTCGCTATTAGAAGATATGCTGTTGCCGAACACTGGCTGAGAGATGCAAAGTAGCAGTTAATTCACAAACGCTTAATCTCTCCTTCTCTCTCTGTCTCTCTCTACCAATAACTGCATTAGTCTGCATATCAATGGCTCAAGCCTTACGTATAGCTCTAAAATGACATTTTGGAATTAGCACCGGAGGCTTGGGGTGAGATGGGAAAGAAATTAGTTCTACACACAAGAGCGTTTGAAGGACAAAATCCAGACAAATGTATTGGATTAAAACATCTGAACAGTGTCTTGAGGTGTTGTGTCCATGGTATAAGAGGAATAATTGAATTCCATCACTCTCAGAAAAAAAAGATACAGAGCTGTCACTGGGGAAGTACCCTAAGGTACAAAAGTTTTCTTCGAAAACTAATATAGATACCAATATGTTCACTTAAGGTTAGTAATATGTACTCTTAAAGTACTAATACTGTTAAGGTACTAATATGCACTATTTAGGGGTAAATAATGTACAAATATGTACTATTTAGCTTTTGTACTTTAGGGTATTGCCCCAGTGACAGCTCTGTACCTTTTTTTCTGACAGCAATTGAATTATTTGGATTTTTTAATTATTTAAGAAAAATGCACATCAGTTATTTCTAACTTAATGCATTAGCTAACATAAACTGACAATGTGCAATATATTTTTATAGCATTTATTAACCTTTTTTCATGTTAGTTAATAAAAATACAATTGTTCTTTTTTTTTAGTTCATAGTGCATTAACTAATATTAACAGATACAACTTTTGATTGCTAGTTCAACTAATGTAGCTAACTAATGTTAACAAATGAAACCTTGTTGTAAAATGTTATTAACCTCTGTCATCCACTTTCTTTTGTGGAACTGAAAAGATGTTTTGTAGAATACAGGCTATCAATAAAGCAAAAGCAGTCACATTAAGTCACATTAAGTTAAAAAAGGACCATGAAATTGGTACGTATGACTTGTGTAAGTTTTCTGAAGCCATACAATACCATTGGGAAAGGAAGGTAATGGAATTTCAGTAATTATTCACTGAAAAACTCTAATTTCATTTACACATTATTATTGTGCATGAAAATTCTAACTAACATCACCTTTTTTGTTCCTTACAGGTAAATGATGACAGAAATTTCATTTTTGGGTGGACTATCCCTTCATTTCATAGAGTGGTGTAGGTATGACATCAGAACCTAGAAGACTAATTTGCACTGGATCCTTTTCTCATGGGGTTTTATAAAGGTTTTTATTGTAATTTATAAGTAAAACAAAGTCTTTGGTAAACATAACTTGATGATACTTTGATGTTTTGTTCTACAAAGTAAACTGCACACACCCATTCTGAAAATTCACATTTTGAAGCGATGCCGGTTTTTTTTTTTTTTGCAAAAACACTGAATAGTTTCTAATAAGTAACTAGATAAGACAGTTTGGGGTGTGGGTGTAAGTGTGTGTTGTAGAAACAAATCAAAGGATTTTCAAGTATATATATAACTTCTGAGCAATAAAATGTTCCTCTAAGCCTTTACAAGAGAACCCTCTTCAATATATATATATATATATATATATATACTGTATATATAGTCAGTCCTGCAGATTTGAAACAGGTCAGTAAATGATGATAGAATTTTTCTTTCTTTCTTTTTTATGTTAACTTATTGAGCAGGTATCATCTAATGTTTTTTGTGTGTTGCAGACACTGTCACATTTTTTTTTATTATGTTAGAACAGCACTGTCAGTGGCAATCGGTTCAATGTATTTGCAGTATTTCTAATTCTGACAGTATAGAACCACACCTACAAGCTACCTACAAGTGTAAAAGATGTTAAACCAGTGATTATTTGAATGTAACACCAGTGAAATCCTGAAAGTGACAAAGTGTTTTGGCATTGCACTATACAGATGATTATACATTATTGGAAATTACTACTTGTAAATATGGGTTGGTTAAAAAAGAACCACATGAAACCTATCATTTAAGTGGCAGAGGTAAGTGTTATCAGTTTTCCATGTGAATGTATTTTGGTTTGCATATGAAAAACAATTCTGAAAGTTATGAGTCTAGCCTCAACAGCATCATAACTTCTCACGAAGTATTTGGACACTGAAGCCACACTTAAAAATGCATGAATGTCATTGCATTAGGTGAAATATGAAACCAAGTGGCATTTATTCAAAAGAATGATTGCAGAAGCACACTTTTCAAGCGAAACATTTCACAAAATTAAATTGTAAATTTATATTTATTTTTGAAGATTCTACTAGGTTTGTTATGTTGCTATCTACAGCAAGTGGCATTCATATATTTGTCAAGTGTGGCTTAAGTATCAAAATACTTTTTGGGGCCATTACTTTCTGTACGTCTCAAGAAAGACAAGGTAGTCAAAATCCCACTGAAGAAAATAATTAGCCTGGCACGATCGACTCTTTTTATGTGCTCGTCTTGTGATTAGTTTTCAGATGCAGGTCTTAGCGACTGCCACCTTAACGTAAACACAGCTAATTAGCGGAAAGGCAGATGTGCGCTCGTGAAGAAAAAAAGTCAGAAATGAGCAACTCATTGTGCGGCGTCAACTCATGTCAGTGAATATAGAGAGAGAACAGGAAGCAGTCTCTAAGCTCTTTTTGGAGCACATTAGCAGTACTTGATGAGTGGTAAAATGCTGCATTTGTCAATGTGACACACTCCTGGCCCCCACAGAGACAGACTGCAGTTAAAACTCAACCCTGATAGATTACAGAGACGACTACATTCATAACCCAGCTGTATACCTCTACGCTGAGACATCGCACATGTTCATCCCGCCTGCGGATGTTCAGGTGTTTATTGATGGATGCCTTTGGATCTGCATGGAAATGGCCTGTTATTGCTTTGTTTGCTTATTTATTGTGTCTGTCCTTTTGACAGCAATCCATCTTGGTCGTACATGAGGGTCTGTGTGTGTGTGTGTGTGTGTGGCAAGGGAGGAAAAAGAGAAATCGTGTGTCTTTCAAAGTGTAGTTCATCTTGTCACCAAGGAACAGATTTATCATAATGATGTGTCACTGTACACAAAGCATCGTGACAAAAGCATAATGTCTGTAATGCAGGTCAAACTAAACAAAAGGCTATGCATACACACACAAACATGGCCTTTAATGCATTTGGCTAAGCAAAGACCATCAATAACAGTGATCTGAGCTTCTATTGCAGTCATAAACAAGCTTTTTATTTCTCTCTCTCTGTCTCGGTAGTATCAATATGCCTAATGAAGAAGATTACAGGACATGCATACTAGATGTCCCAAATGATCAACTGAAATTTCCATTTCCATAAGAAACCCCAAAGCGGGGAAAAATACTCAATGCCGACATGTGCAAATACCGTTTACCAGGGGCCTTTATTGTGAAGCCTGTGTTGTGATTCTGTGAATAGTAATACATGCAGCTTAGCTCTAGTTTAACTCACTTTTATATTGCAGAGTGTTCTGCCCTGATTATGGAAGTCACTGCGCTTCAGTAATAAGGGATCATATATTCATGTTCTGTGCATTTAATGTGCATTTAATAAAAACATCTACGCTGACTGTGACTTAGATGTTGCTCTTTCATATCTCAGGAGATTTAATGCAGTTCTGTTTTATTTAAGCATCAACTCTGTCTCAGATCTTTCTTCTTTTATATTTCTCCTTTGGAATGGAGACAAAATGATAAAGTTGATACAAGAATATAGCGCTATGGATATTTTATAATATGAGTAATTCAATGAATAATACTGTAATTATTGAATTATTATTATTTAACTATTATAATTATTGAATAATAATTCAAAAGTGTTTTTTAAACAAAACAATTTTTGAATAATTTGTAAATAGTTGATCATTATTAGTTGTTAATAATTATTAAAAAATATAATTTAGTCTTGGGAGATTTTAAAATAAAAAGAAATGGAAATAATGTGATGCAACTCACCATTTGATCATGCATGCATTAGGATTTTTAAAATGAGAAGAAACCCTCAAAGGTCACGTGTCTAATTATCTGTACAGAAATAGGTTAGGCAGATGTCAGCATGACATCCACTCATCCTTGAAAACCACAACCAAAACTACACGCTTTACAACATAATAAAAACTTTGACCCAGACAAAATTAATAGAGTTTCTCTTGCAGCATGGATAAATGAGGCTTGTGCAGAACACAACTTGTTTTGTGCAATGATTTATTGGCTGCCAAAAGCATGAAAACAATGAAATTCCAGAGAAATTTAGAAAGCAAAACTGACAATTTTCCAGTTCGACCTATGTCTGGTCAGAACTTTTGGACTATGTAGTTCATGGTAATAATAATTCTGTTATTAATTATATTATAATTAATTTTCATGTTTAAGTTTAAAGTAATCATGGTAATTTAAATACTACTTCTGTTATTATCATTTATATTAGTAATATTAATAACATTCATTTCGATGTTTGATTTTAGGGCTAATTTGGATCATTTTTCATACTGTGTTGGGCTGTCACTTAATGTCCAATGGAAAATCTGCATCCCAAAGCAAAAGCAGCCGAGAGCCTGGAGTCATTCTCTCAGGGGAAAAATCTGAGAAGCAGGAGACTTAAGCAAACGTCTCCATTCACTCTCCCATTAATTTCATTGCTGTCTAGCAGAAACGCCTGCCTTTTTAGAGAGATCTCATTTGTGACTTTCTTTCCTATGGGATCTAACTTCCGCATGAGGGGATTTTTGCTTAAGTGCTGTGCTGAATCTGTCCCGTGGAACGAGATGAGGTTTGCCTGCGAACATCTTGGGATGTCAGTGCCTATCTGGACTGAGCACTTCTTGAGGTCATAAAATGTTTACATTGAATGTGTATTTTCGTCCGCTGCCATCATCGCACATTCAGGGCATCCATTTTTAGAACAAAAGCCATGATTTCATATCCCAAAATAACAGCAACTGTACACAGGAGGTACTCGGCTGTCTTCTGCACACACATCACAAAGTCGCTCAACCAAAGAAATGCAGGTTACAACAAACTGCTTCATCATTATCTCTCGCTCTCTGTTTCGCTTTCTTGTTGTCTCGAGCGCTCTTTTTCTCCTCTTCATCTTTCTGTTTCGCTCTCTTTCTGTCTCCTCACTCTCTCCATCCCTCCCTCCCTTTTTCTCTGTCAAGGAGTGGGCTTTGATTAAAATATATCTCTTTTTGTCTGTGAAACCTGACTCGGTGCGCTCGCACTACCAGCTCACATCATTATGCGATGAGCACCAAACAAAATCTGCTCCTCTTTGTCTTATTCTCGTCTGTGATTCATACATTACCATGTGAAAGATCAAACTCGAGCATTATAGCTCTCACAAAAGAGAAGCATGCTAAAGCGAGTTTTCCAAGCCAGATTTAAACAAACAAACAAACAAGCAAACAAACGAGCAAACAAACCACCCTGTGCCGCAACGCATCACGTCCTCGTTTAACTCTACGGCACCTTTGAGTCGCGCTGCAGGCTCCTCGCAAGTTGCCTTATGAAACCGAGTAGCTTATCTAGAGCATCTTGAAAAAAAGCTGGAGGAAATATTCTTATTATTTCATTTTTAATTTTTTTTTCCAAAAATGAGTTGAGCCAATATACCCAGGCAGGCCTGGTCCTCTCCAGATGGATTCCAGGCAGCCTCATCTTCTTCATCCATTATTGATGAGTGGGACAAAGAGAAATAGGTCAGAAGAGAATGAACTACATTCTCTTTGTTCACTCGGCTTGTTACATTAATGACTGAGATTTATTGCTTCCACTGTCATATTTAGTCACCGGCCTCTGATCGCCTTACAAGACTGCCCTCGGATGATTGTTTGCAATATTAATATATACACTGCCCTGCTTAGCCTTGTTCCCAGGTGTAAATAAGTCATTCTTTTCATGTACATGATAGGCAGAAGTGGAGGAAGATATAGATGCTGACTTAAGTCTGAACTCAATACAATACCATTTGGCCGCCAGTTGACGGCAAAGATGGATGGATTATGCCCCAGGCCAATAGGGCCGGTGTTTTGGGACCTGTGACGGTCAGAGTGCTCCCATACCTGGAAAAAAGGCACTCTGAATGTAAAATTGATATAGACAGATGAAAAGCACTTGAATATGTGGCAAAGACGTGATTTAAATGAACAAGTGGGTTTACTGAGGTTTTGAAGCTGTACATCGGTCTACATTAGTGAGCACTTCTCCTTTGCCGAGATAATCCATCCACCTCACAGGTGTGGCATATCAAGATGCTGATTAGCAGTGGTGGACGAAGTACACAAATCAAGTACTTGAGTAAAAGTACACATTAATAACACAGTAATAACACATAAATAACACAGGAATAACAGCTTAATAACACAGGATTAACACATTAACAACACAGAAAAAACACAGGAATAACCCCGTGACAACAGAAATAACACAGGAATAACAAAGTATTAACACATTAATAACACTGTAATACCACATAAACAACAAAGGAATGACAGAAATAATTCAGTAATAACACAGGAATAACACATTAATAACACAGGACTAATTCAGTAATAACACAGTAATAACACAGAAATAACACAGGAATAACACAGTAATAACACAGGAATAACTCAGTAATAACACAAAAATAACACAGTAATAACATGGACATAACAGATATTACTCAGGAATAACACAGTAATAACAGAAATAACACAGGAATAACTCAGTAATAACACAGGAATCACACAATAATAACACAGATATAACAAAGGAATAACACAGTAGTAACACAGGAATAACTCAGTAATAACACAGGAATAACTCAGTAATAACACAGGAATAACTCAGTAATAACACAGGAATAACTCAGTAATAACACAGTAATAACATGGTAATAACAGAAATTACTCGGGAATAACACCGTAATAACACAGTAATAACGCAATAATAACACAGAACTAACACAGTAATAACGCAGTTATAACACAGTAATAACACAGTAATAACACAGGAATAACACATAATTAACACATTAATAACAGAAATAACACAGGAATAACTCAGTGACAACAGAAATAAAACAGGAATAACACAGTAATAACACAGGAATAACTCAGTAATAACACAGAAATAACAACGTAATAAAATGGACATAACAGATATTACTCAGGAATAACACAGTAATAACACAAGAATAACAAAGTAATAACACAGGAATCACACAATAATAACACAGATATAACAAAGGAATAACTCAGTAATAACACAAAAATAACAGTAATAACATGGACATAACAGATATTACTCAGGAATAACACAGTAATAACACAAGAATAACAAAACACAGGAATAACACAGTAATAACGCAGTAATAACACAGAACTAACACAGTTATAACACAGAAATAACAAAGGAAAAACACAGTAATAACACAGGAATAACACATTAATAACACAGTAATAACAGAAATCACAAAGGAATAACACAGTAATAACACAGGATTAACTCAGCAATAACACAGGAATAACACAGTAATAATACAGGAATAACACCGTAATAACACAGTAATAACGCAATAATAACACAGAACATTTTATTCTTCTGTAATTGTTCTTAAAATATCAAGAGAGTTTTTTGATATTGCAGCAGTTAAAGAAAGATCCATCCGTGCTGTATATATAGCTCCGGGTATATATAGACCTGAATATAATGATTGGCGAAACATTCATGCATTTAAGGGTTAATGGAGGTTTAAATAAATAAAAAAAATGCACATACAATTAAATCTATCTATCTATCTATCTATCTATCATCTGTCTATCTATCATTCTGTCATTCCATACATCCATCCATCCGGCCTACAAACCTTCATACTTTTAAACTATTTTAAACTATTTTTAAAAACTTTTAAACAAGACGTTGTCTACCCAACATTCAAAGTTGGTCCTTACAGTTGGAATTCAAGTTCATTTTAATTCTACTACCTTACATTAAAATTGTAATTCTGCATCCTGCTTGATATCTAAATTCACATTCAGGAATTGTATTGGTCAGACCTACAAGTAATCAAACTCACCAACCATCTAAACCATCTTTGCCCATCTAACAGGCAGCTTCAATCACCTAGAAACCATCTGAAACCAGATAAAAATCTGTTTTTATTTGGATTTTTCAGCATGGCACAGACATAAAGGGCTGGACTGTGCTATCGGGGACTATAGAAAGGTATCTCTTCAATGCTGGTCAACAAGACAGCGCACTACAGGTCAACAAAAGAGTGTCAGTGTGTGTAATTGTTTGGAGAGCTTCTACATGACTACGTGTTTGCACGTCTATGCCCTGAACCTTTTAGATATCATGCCAATTTTAGTATGTTATTGTCAGTATGAGAAATGGGTTATTGTTCTGTGTTCTGGAACAAAGTGCAATAATTCATTACAATGCTAATTCTGCTGATGACCTTTCTGCGGGTACGCTTGCACATTTACACACGAACACACACGCATTAATCTTCCTCCCTAAATTAACCTTTATTAGAACAGTGTTGGTGTTCAGAGGGCTAAGACATCAATAAATTAATTAGAATAAATGTAATTAGGAGTTGGTGATTATGATTAAAGGTTTGTTAGAAAAGTCTGTCAGAGTGTTTAGTTTTGCACATTGTGTCGTGAAGCGTGCCTAGAGAATGCTCGCAGCTAGAGAGAAACTAAATGATGACTTGATTTCCTATGAAAACCACTATCACAATGCCATCTGAACCCAAGGCATTTGCTCTTAGGCTAAAAACAAAACTTGTCAAACTAAATTTGAAAAATGGCTGCAGAGTCATTGTTTATAAGCACCTGATCTGCACAGTGACAGCTACAGTAAACATAGAGCATACACTGTTAAAAACAGAGAAAATGAGCATTGACTCGCAGATTGAGATACATGCTATTTAATATAACTTATTAAATCATCTTTATTAAAAAATATGGATTCTTCCTCCAAGAATTGTTTATTTGTGTATGACTAATACAACTATTTTCGTAACCAGTAATGATATGTGCAAAGGTATGAGTAGAATTGCGTGTATATTTGAGTAGTTGTGGCAGAAACGACACAGAAAGTGATAAAATCCCTCAGATATTTAAAAAGTTGTGGCAAAAGCACCTGCAGCAAATTCTTCCATTTTGTTGAATCTGTTATCAATCATATTTCATATCTAATATATCTTATATTGTGACAATACAGAACTGAATAATACATTATGAAAACCCACCAATTATTTAAAATGCTCTCTAGCAGAACGTTTAATGATATTTTGTGCATTATTTACTTTGATTTTGATTTGATTTTGTAAGCAACAGCCATAATTGCCCAGCTTTTTCATTATTAATTCAGTTTTTGACATAAATGGACAGCATGCATTATTTTCATATCGTTAGAATAAAATCATTTCCATAGAGTTAATACCGCCCCTTAGTAAAAGAGTTAATTTGTGCCATTTGACACATGTATTCTCACTCCACTCTACATGCATTAACTTGAATCTGTTCAGCCCTGATGCACCTGAGCAGCTTTAATCAGGGCAAAGGTCAAAGCATATGGTCAGGGGTCAAATTCAGGATCACTGAAGTCAGGAGTATTAACCCATGAGGTTTATTCAGGCATTCTCCTGCTATTTCTGCCCCAGTGATTCATGGGCCATTTAATGCAATCTGTCACACTCCAGCATCATCCTGAACTCTACACTAGCTGACACTTTAGAGACAGCTCTGATAAATGGGGCTGTAGTCTCCAAGGAGGCCGTTTTGGATTCGAGTCATGGCTAATCTTAAAGCAAACATTGCAATAATTATGGCTAAATGATCTCAGTTTAGCTGCCATGTCATGTATAGATTTGCTTGTTTTATCAAGTGACAGTTTGTCTACCAACTTCATTGATATCTTATCAAATGAAATTAAGGATTCTTTTTTTTTTTTTTTACTCAGTAAACATATATAAAGAAAGAAAACCCAGTAATTTCTTTAATGGTTCCACACAAATGCAAAATAATATAAATAGTGGTATACCAAGCATAAAGAACAGCAAATAGCATCTTGTATTCACAGTGGTGGGTGGAGTTTGTGAAAATAGCCTTTGTCAACAAGCTTGGTCTTTTTAACTCAGTGTAAATAGAAACTGCCTATCAAGGGTTCTTGGATGTTTTTTTGTAGAACCTTTCAGCAAATCACACTCTTGAGTTGTCTGGATGGTCCTTTGGAGATGAAAAAAGCTCTTGTGCTATTCTTTAGATCAATGTATTAGTTTCATATGTTTTCTTTTAAAGTTGTGTAATCAAAATGAAAGTCATTATGATTTAATATATAATATGTGATTAGTCGGTTGGGGCATCTGGTAGGAGATTTAAGATTTTAATTAATGCTGCTTAAAAGCGAACAGAGCTGATTCTTATTGTGTAAACAGAGAGTGAATGAAAACAATTATAGTAATAAAAATAATTGACTCATAAGCAAATAAAAAAAGCAGCTAATAAGCATCTGATCGTTTGCTTAACGCATGCTATGAGTTTGTAGAGCTCTGTTCATTCGTGTGCCTGACATTTTAATCCCCTTTGAGCTTAAGAGAGCTGTAGTCGTGCAACTAATGCCTGCTGGATCACAGTCTTGGGTTTCAAACGCTTAGCAAAGAAAGGGTACTACATTCATGATATGTATATCCCAGAAGGCATCACTTTAATGAGGTCTCCGCCCCTTTTTCAGGGTCGCAGCCAACGTACTTCAAATATACGACGATATTCATTTTAGTATAAGCTTATATGGGATGTTCTCAGGGATTTGAAATGGAAATGGCTGTTTCTGGAGCTAATGTATATGCAAGTGAGCTGCACTGTCCCAACCCTGCAGTGATGAGAGGAGAAAGAGGTGAGAGGACAGCCACATATTCTGGGATGTAGCTCCGATGTGTTCAGACTCACCGGAGCTTTGGTGCATTATATGAAAAGCCAGAGTTAATTTAATTTCTATATTAATCTCACTCAAAGAAAAGTCACCTGCTCTCATATCACCTGTATAAAGATGTTCAAAGGCAAGAGGTCCAGGAGGACACCCACTAATTTCTACAAGAAAAAGGAAGAGCGTGCCCTTCAGCTGAGTTATTTTAGAGTCATCCACCTGGACATTCTTCGAGGAACAGGAGAGGACAGATGAGAGAGAGATCGGGCCTCCCAGCACAGTTTCTGGGACAGTTCCCCTGACCACAGACGACTGAGAAAAGAATGACATGCGTGAAGGAAGAACGAAGGTAGAGGTAAAGGAAAAGCAGCAGAATGGAAGAGCAGTCAGCCGTGGTGTCTCGTGGGGCTGAATCTTTTGGAGGGGTTTGCGAGTGTGGTTTTTGTAAGGACAGAGATTATTGAGAAGAAGTTAGATGCCCTTTTCAACATGCCACCCACCATAATTCTGCAGCATGCAGCAATAGCACAGTCGCCGCTGACTTTTTAAGGATGCTGTGACACTATCAGAATTCCGCAGACTGCATGACATCATCAAAACCCATCCAGGCATGATGTCATCACGTACCCTACACTGACAGTTACACCGCTGACCCTAGAGGGTGGTATGGTATGATCAAAATCTATATATGGGACTATGAGAAATATTATATAATTCAACATTACTGTATTAAATAAGAATGTGGTAATGCCTATTTTTGGAAAATACAGTGAATTCAATATTATATGAAATGTAGCCCATTTCATTTGATTGTATTCTCTTTTTTTTTTCTTTGGAACGTAATAGAAGCAAACCAAATTATAGGTTCAAGTGATTCAGTGTCAACAAAGGTTTTAACAACACATATAAATGATATAGTGACAGATACTTGGCAGGCAAAACATCCATAGAACGGCGGCATATAGCACATTTTACGTCTGTTTTAAGCCATGAAAAGAAAAACAAAACAAAGATATGTGAACAAACTGCAAGTTTGGGCACCATGATCCATATACACAACTCACGCTTAAGGTGAAAAACGCTTGATGAGGCTTAATGTACTAACCAAGTCAAATTGTTCAGTAGGCCTATCCTATTGATGATGCATATCCTAGTAAAAAAAGTAGTATATTTAAAATACATTTATTTCATATAGTTCAAATCTATTAACATATTTACTGACATACTGCTTGAGACTTACTGATATAAAAATGATTATTAAACTGCATTTGGAGTACTATTTGTGCATAATGCACATTTCTTAATATTAAGCCTAAAATGTGTTTTAATGTCCCTATTGATGAGGATTGTATGATCTTTAAATTGTATTGTAATATGACCATATCCTAATATTATAAATAAAGACCAATCCTAATATTGGTCTTTAAATGCAAAATATTTAGTGTCCCTAAAGTATACTTGCAGTAGTTCCACTTTAGCACAATCAAATAGCCTAAACTTACTTGGACTTCAGCCCTACTTTTGCACAATTAAAGTGCATTAAGAACTAATTAGTTGTTCCAATGTAGCAGACTTTAAGTATACCTGTTTAGTATAGCCTACCAAAAGTACAATTGCAGCATTTTTTATTAATAAATATGTAAATGTATTTGTAATATACTTAGCATGAAATAAATGTATTTCAAATACATTTTAACATAGGCTATTTTTCACTAGGGTAGCCTACTACAGGGAATCAGATACGATTAAATTGCACATAAGTGTTTTCTATATTTGGTTTTTATATGAAAACACTTAACATGAAATTTTGCGCGTTGCGTTTATATTTTGTGTACACGTGCTTGCCAAATATTTTCAAATCTCTTTTTAATGGCTGACGCACAAAACCGCCCACCAGACGTGTCGCAAAAAAATCTAAATATTGAGAAAATCGCCTTTAAAGTTGTCCAAATAAAGTCCTTAGCAATGCATATTACTAATCAAAACTGAAGTTTTGATATATTTACGGTAGGAAACTTACAAAATATCTTCAAGGGACATGATCTTTCCTTAATATCCTAATGATTTTTGGCATAAAAGAAAAATCGATAATTTTGACCCATACAATGTATTTTGGCTATTGCTACAATTATACCCATGCTACTTAAGACTGGTTTTGTGGTCCAGGGTCACATATGTGGTCGTTGATATTTTTATGATAAGTGAGTCAATATCACTGTAGGGTGCCTTTTGGTGTCCTGTACATAAATAACTAATTTGTCATGATAACTTGACATAAAAATGACTGAAAGGGTGTGTTATATTAGGTTAAGTTTGTATAGGCCTATTCATAACAAAAGCTAGCATTACTTGGCTCTTTAGATACATTTTCTAGATTTTTTTTTTTTAGTTTTGTGTAAGAGGATATGTGTTATTTTGCTATGTCCCATGCACTGCTCATTAAATTTGAATGATAGAATATTGTCAAATCATAAAATAAAATAAAAATCTCCTATTAATATTTTGTTAAATAAGAGATTACTCAATTTGAATGTATTGATCATTTGGTAATAAAAACGATATTTTTATTTAACAAAAAAGAAGAGTTTTTCCATGTCCCTTGAATGGTCGTCCACCCTGTCGTATTGGAGAATCCGCCCCTTTAAGAAAAGGCCAATCCCTTTTAGTGACATCAGGAAAACAGATTTTTTTTGTCTCTTCATTGGCGGGAATTTCAAAGGATGAGGTGAAATTTGTTGGTCACTTTTCAATTGACAAATTTTCTTCATATGAATTTGCTTACTTGCTTTGCCAAAGCTTTACATGTCCACCCTGTCGGCATAGAATATGCCAGAAGTGATTCGAATACAGTATTTTCAAAATATGTAAGTTTAAATATACCAAATTCTCTTCAACAACCAGACTAAATATTTAGCTAGTCACAGTTTGTTGTAAGCCAATATGCTAACTGAAGCTCAAAATGTCCACCCTGTCGGCCACTTAGACTCGATAGAGTGGACATAAACACGACAGGGTGGACCGCATTCATTTGTAGTTAATATTGCTAAAAACTAAAAATGAATGAAAAAAATAAAAATTATAACATAATAATGAAACATAGAGGAATTACTTTTTACAAGGAGTAACACAATACTGCAACCCATTGCTTTCTAGTGGTCTCCATTGATCAAATGAAATCTCACAGATGCAGTGACATCTCATGGTTTCCATGGTGACGCTGTCACAGCCACATCATTAACTGCCCACTTTCACAACGACAGTAACAACCCTCTGTTATGACCTCACTATAGCTCAACAGGCACAAAATCAGCATCTTTTGATGGTTGGATAACCAAAACACTATCATACATTTTTTTTTATCTTTTAAATAAGCAAGTGACTTCAAACGCATGGCAGGGAGTGTATACAATGATAGGACAGGAGAAGAGTAAATCATTTATGGGTAATCATGAGGATGATTTGGCCTTAGCAAATTAATTAAATACATTTTTTGGTAGATTTGAAACATCAGATTTTAAAACTGAACGGAATTTGATTAGACAGCAAATGAATGTAGGGCAGGAAATCATTATAACATCGGAAGAAGTTTGTAGGATCTTTAAAAGGGTTAATACAAGGAAGGCAGCGGGACCTGATAGAATAACTGGTAGGGTACTTAAGGAGTGTAGCGAGGAGCTTAGTGTCATTTACAGTCATCTGTTTCAAGTGTCTGTGGATACTTGCTATGTACCTACTGCCTGGAAATGTTCATTTATAGTGCCTGTGCCAAAAATATGTTGATCACTGAAGAGTTGCCACAGATACAAAAATAATTTCCGAAAGGCCAATAAACTAAACTAACTAACTAACTAACTATGAAGTGTTATGCATTTCAAATGGAATATGCTATCGTGAACTTACATCAGTGAAGTACATCACCTCTTATCTTGCATGCTGCAGTGTGGCGTAGCTCTAAAGTGTATATATTTGTGCAAATCTTGATAATATGCATGCTTTCCAGTAGTTATTCCTTATTAAGATAGCTTATATGTTTGTGAATTGGATATTGCAGTGGGTCTGTAAAGTATCTGTCATTTTAACATTTCACAAAGTCAATATTCTAGTATCCACACTGTGAAACAGAAACTGAGCCCATTCCATCACTGTGAATCTGACAGCTGCTATTCAGCTGACAGACCCCACTTGTAACTGGGTTATTCACTGGACTTCACAGATGTGATAAATGCATTTTGATCTATTATTTAGTTTGCTGTAACATGAGCATTATTTGAATGTTAAATGGGCACCATTGCGCTCTCTGATTGGGGCTATCAAAGCTTCTGGAACAATCTGTGGAAATGAGTCTGAGAGCAACAGCTGATTTGTCACGCCTCTTCCCATGTCCCCCCTCAGTAAATCATGCCAATTAAACCCTCATGTGTCAATTACTGTGTTTATCTGGAGTTGGTTGCTCATGAATTATGGGTATATTTGTGTGAAAGTAACCTCAGCTGATGCCTAATAAACAGAGTAACAAATAAATGCACTTCTGCATAAAACAGATTCTCCCTAATACATTGTTAATGGTTTTATCTGAATATTCCCTTTCTATCCATAATGATCTAATTGAAATTTGGATTAAAAATGTATGCAAGTTATGTGTTTTCAAGTCTGCAGTAAACTAGTCCAGCAGCCAATGAGTGCCTTCATACTTCACATTGTTAGAAGAAAGATTAAACGTAGAAACTTTGATTTTCTGAGCTTGTTAAAATATTTTGCATGTAGGCCTGTTAACTTTTTAAACTCTGTAGAATCCAAAGGGAGAAGTAGCTCCTCTAGCTAAACAGATGCTGGATTGTTAATATCCAAGCAATGGAAAAAGTAACTGTTCGGCACTTTGTAGAAGTACAAGTTGTTTAAAAATTTACCAAATATTCAAAATGCAGCAAGTTCTTTTGTAAGTCTCATGGTTTCGTGCTTACAATGAGCAAAACATTTTTTTCTCAGTACTTTTTTAGAAAATGGCACTGACAGAATGTTCCACCTAACCATGTTTATTTATTTTTAAATATATTTCCCATCATGAATGTAAATGTCAGGTTAAACTAAAATCGGCTAGTCATATAACAGCATTCCTCTCATTAAGCTGACCTTTGTCATCAGGTTCTGTATTAAACTCAGTATGATTCTCCACAGATTCGACCATTCTAGCAGAAAATTAAATTAACATAAAATCAATTAATACATTAATTAGTCTGGTTTAATCACATCATTCCAAGTCTACTTGGAGACTAATTATTTATTTCATAATTAATGGAGGGTGATTAATTGTGAGGTTTAGAACGAGTATACGCCTTATGTCAGTCCAGCGCAAAAGGTTTAGATAAATGCAGACCAGGTGCTGCTGTTTTCCATTTTATTATTGCGTTCTCACTTTTAGATCTGTGTTAGTGTAGTATGAATTGAGAATAGTCTATATATACCATGTGACCAGGACACAAAGAAGTTGTTAAGTGACTTACACAACACTGCCATGGAGGTGATAGCTTTTTTTAACGGTACACTTATTACAGGAACAATCCCACTGGAATAACCTGAATTTATCAAGGACACAGTGGTGAAGGTTCAGTGGAAAGAAATATCTGTTTAATTTCTATTTAAATTCGTTTCTCCTTCACGACAATGGGTTTAAATGGAGAGCAAATAGATTCTCTGATTTTTCTCTTGAGAAAAAAACCCAGTAATCTCATACGTGTCTTCTCTGGAGTCAGAAGAGATCAAATAATGCCTCGATTTGTGCTCAGATTTGCCAAGATATCAAAGTCTACAATCAAAGGTCAGAGATTTTCATGCAAATAAAAACATTTCTCATGAAATTCTTCAAAGACAAAATATCTGAGCTGTGCTGTAAAAATAAAAAGATACTTGAGGTTCCTCGGATCACATGGTGGTCTTTTCATATTCACAGTGTGAGTACCCTTACATTTACATTTATTCATTTAGTAGAGGTTTTTATCCAAAGTGACTTACAAATGAGGAATACAACATAAGTGAGCCAGTGACATAAGAGGTGCTGCAATATGAAGTTCCAGCAAAGTAAAACAGAGGTGACACTGAGAAAAGTATAAGTTTTTTTACACTAAGTCCATTAACAGGATTCAGTCAAATGCTTACTGAACAGATGTGTCTCTTCTCGAGGTGCCTCAAATATTCTACAGTATACTCGAGAAAATCCAATATATTTCAAGTGTCTCCAACAGGGACATGGGCTCCCATCAAAACAAGTCTTTCCATGTTTTGATATATTTTAATCCTGTTATGGACACATAAATTGTCTATACCTGCAGCGCGGAGTCGTTCACAAGTCACACTGAAAATAATTAGAGGTTTTATTTCATATTTATCAGTAATAATTTACAGGAACACAGCAGTATTTTACCGGGGCTCATGCCCCAGTAAAAAGGGTATTGTGACTGCTGGTCTCTGAGCATTTCCCTTATGATGGTGTACTGCCGTTAATAGTCTTTAGGGTTTGGAGTTTTTGCAGGAGCTTCTGGCTTATGTTTTGTTAGTAATGGTGCAATCCTTTAATTTTTATGGTAACACTAGTCCCACTAATTTTATAGCTGTATGCTCTTTGTCAACATTTCATTTTGTGTCTTTTTTAGTTCTCTAAAGGACCTTTAGAAGAAGCATCACAGTTTCATTCAAGTTGTGTTGAAATAGAAGTTGACGGACCTTTTCTTCCATATTGTGAAGTACATCCGTGTGAAATGTTTTATTGAAAAAGAATAAAAGCGGGAATTGGTGGTTAATTGGATGGAGTCGGGTCTGAATGCGAGCTTTTACAAGGTTTATGCCAAAGAAAAGTCACCAGAAGACCCAGCTATGACATTTTGATAAAAAAAATGTAAAAAAAATGAAACCTTTTTAATTTCATGTTGATTTTAAATGACACAAACGTAACCCAAAAACAGCTTCACTAAATATCCTGAGCTGAGAGTTTTCACACTGCAGCCTAAAGACCTTCAGGGAGTTTCAAGAGGGTGCTAGAGGGTCTGTGCAAAAAGCAAGAGAATTTATTTATATTTATTTATCTGTTTTTGTGCAATGTATTTTTTATCCCAGTCCAATCTAATTTTTAAAGTTAAATATGTGCTTAACAAAGTGATTTTTTAAATAAATTAGCCAAATTTTATATTAATACTGCTTAATTTGTATTTCTCAGTTTGAAAATCAAGAGATTCATCTTTTTATTTTTTATTTTATCTAATTACAGGCTTTAGTTTAAGTTAAATGTGTCCTAACATTCCGATGCACAACGTTTTATAATTTGCCGCGATATACTGTGGGACAAATGTCCTGTTCTCTGGGCTTAAATCACTTCTACATCCTAACGAGACTCCCATAAGATGGCTTCTAGCAGTCAGACACCTGCTAGCTGAGTGAGTGAGTGAGTGTGTGTGTGTGTTCAGGGGTGAACTTCCTCCTAATTAGCTGTCATTTGCTCTGTGCCCATATCATAGGGTGACCATACGTGCCATTTTCCCAGGACGCGTCCTGGCCAGGATTTCTATGAGAGTTAATGAGGAATCAGACATAATTTAAATGCAGATGCATGTCATTAATCTTGGTGTCCTCCCTCACTCTTATACGTCATTTTATTCACTCGCTCTCCAAGTCTTCTAGAATGGAGCTAGCCTGATGTAATTTGGGGATAAAAGAATATTACACAATACATGATGCGTTTACGATGCCTCTCTGACCACCGGGGATCTCTGCTGAAACGCAGCGCGTGTAACCTTACCGCTACTTCCTGTTTAGCTCCTGTGCAAACTTTTCATCAGTCCTGTTTCTCGTCCAGGCTTGCGAACTTCTCTGAGCCCACCTACACAAGCCTGTATGGCTCACAGATGAGAGTCGAGATAAATGTGCAGTCAGCTGGGCTCACATCCCAGAATAGACCGGTAACTACGGCGACTGTACGTTGGAGCGAGTGTACAGGAGTTAATGTAACCACCCCTCCTGCGCTCCACTCTCTTTCACGCTCTTTCAGAGTAATTGGCGGTCCGCTGAGACGGCCCTTCCACTGCGTGCCCGTCCCTTGTCTTTCTTTGATTGTGAAGTGGATTGCTCGGGTTGTGTCACCGATAAGGCACGTGTTTAATCGATGTTGAGAGGTAGCCGTGGTGATGACATGACCCTCTCGACGGCGTACCGTAATTATGCCCACCCCCGGCATGCGGCGCTTGATCGCAAACAATGTTTGATTTCCCCCCCCCACCTCTTAATTATTTTTTAATTAGCAGCCTATGCTCAAGAGAGAGTTGGAAATGCTAAGCACCGGAGATCATTCCGTAGTTAATTACCACACACACACACCCACATGATATGGATTTTCCACGTATTGTGTTAAATATCAATATGATATGCATACTTTGCATATGTCATCTTGTTTGTCGGTTGCAATAACACAAGCGTTCCCTTAGTTTTCCCAAGTATTTTCGGTCAATCAGGCATTTGAAAATCAGAGAGCAAGAAATGAAAGGAATAACAGAGAGGCTCGTCTGCAGAAGATTATATCTTATGATTTTAGATCTCCATAATCACACTCTTTTATGAGCCACTGGTTGGGTGATTGTTATAGTTTCTGTCCTTCTGTAGGTGTTTGTGTGGCGATTAAGATCACCATGACAACAACGAGCAGCTGGGCAAGTGCTTAGAGCCTGCAACACATTACCTGTTTCATATTGAAACTCATTTCAAGAGAAATAGATGTGCAATTATTCCGACCCTCTGAGTTACCTAATAGCAAACCTAACAGCAAATGTATATTATGTATGATGTAAGGGCAAATATCATGAATTTACATATCAATAATGCATGTGATTTGCATTTGTAGCAGTTTTGATTAGTAATTCTCGTTATTTTTTCTAACCCAGACTAATTGGAAAAGCGTGCCTGTGTTAACATTTCTGCAAAATGATATTACATTGCTTCTTGCATGTTTTGCGACACGTTCAAATTAAAATGTCCGATGAGTGGTGCTAAAAGTGTTATCCAACAGATGAACGTGAATCTGACATTTTATTACGTTGATTGCTGTATGTGTTTGTGGCAGTTTGTAACTGAAATATCCGTTGAGTGGTTGTCTAAGGTTAATGCTCTGCGTTTGAATATAATGCATCACCTAAACTAAACTTTTCCCTAAACTTAACTGACAGTTAACATAAGCAAACATTAGACAAAAAAAACACACATTTGTAACCATGCCATTTTGGCTTGCTGATGAAAGTTGTTTTAATTTGGTTTTACTGGACTGTACCAGGTGAGCTAATAAGCAAGCTTGGTTATGTGATGCAAATATCAGTATGTGTTAGTTTGCTAATCATGTGCTATGATTTAAGTCTTTTGAGGTCATAACAATGCATTGCAAGGAGCCACAAAAAAAAAACAGTCTTTATTTATCCGTAATCTGTTAATCATAATTTCTGTGAACATGAATAGAAATTGTTTTTATTTTGCTGCCACCATAGTGGACATTTCAGCTGGAGACTGCAGGAAATTGTGTATTGGTACGTTTTTGAAGTTTTGCAATAATGTCGCCACAGGCAAGTTTTTCCAGTGAGCCTGCAGTAGCTTGTTTTTTTTCCAGATAGTAAGAATGGTATATTTTTCAAACTAGGGCATACTGCAGAACGCAGTATGTATACTGCACACTAGGCACATTTTCTGTATGCATGGAATACTCAGATGCCAAAATACTGTACCCCATCGTTGCAGCGTGCTCGACCTTCCTTCTCCATCGTGACAAATCAACCATGCTTTTTTTGACACTTTTCATTCCAAACAGAATAAATAGGAATGGGGAAAAATGTCCAAACAAGCAATGAATGCCGGAGCAATAAAACAAGATGAACTGCAGCTCTCAGAGTGAGGAGAAAGGCTGAATAACTGCGCAAACCAGTAAGAATGCTTCAAATTTGTTGACTGAATTGAGTTGATTGAATTTTAAACAAGTATGTTTTAAAGCATTTTTAACAGTGTAATGTTAAAAAAATAAAGAAATTGGCACATATTTATTTTTGGTTGAATGAATAGCAATGACATGTGACAACAGTACACAGTAGTACACTGTAAAAAGTGATCAGTTGACTTTACTCAAAAGAAATTGAGGAAATCCGTTGCCTTAAAATGATTAAGTAAATGAAATTCATGCATAATTACAAGAAAAAAGTTAAGTGAACTTGACAATTCTGAGTTACGTTAACAAATAAACAAAAGAAAATGTGTTGTGGTCACTTTTTATTTTAAGTTGGACTAACTTAAATGTATTAAATTGCGATTAGTTAAAATTGTGAATCTACTCAACTTAAGTTAAAACTAATAAGTTAATCTGAGTTCTGTCTACTTAATTAAATAGAGGAAACCCGTTGCCTTGAAAAAATTAAGTAACCACAACTTATTGTATTTGTGTAATTACAATTCACTTGAGACCAATTTGATGTAATCTTATTTTACTGATTTCTTTCAAATTGAAGTCTACTAATGCAATTCTCAAAATAAATTGTTCAAATCAGACTGCACACAAACATTTCCATGAAGCATTGTCAAAAGCAAGTCAACTCACCCTTATTTATATATAGCACTTTAATACAGATTGTGTCAAAGCAGCTTTACATTGTTAAACGGGAAAATAGTGTCAATAATGCAAACAAAATTAAGTTATGCAGTAAAGCAGCTCTAAAAAAAGGTCAATATTTCAGTTAAAGTCAGTTCATCGTTGATTCAGTGATGTCATCATCATCCAGCTCAGTTCAGTTCTCTTCAAATAGTGTCTCTGCAATTGTTGCAAGTCATTAATATTCCCAAAAATTAAGTGTTTCCAAATAAGCAAGCCAAAGGTGACTGGAAAATGGAGAAAAAACCTTGGTATAAACCAGGCTCAGGCCAGTTCTCCTCTGGACAGACGAACCAACATGGTGTTTTTCATCGTGGTCTTTGCTGAGGTTTTTTGCCAATGGCCGTATAGTTGATGAGGCCTTCACTGGGGATCTGTCTTTGGGGCTCATCTAGCTGACATGGTCTCTGCTTACATTCAAGGCTGTAGAGTTGTCTCCACCATCTGGACTGGATACAGTTATATTTCAATATTTCAAAATGTTACTGTTTTTGCTGTAGGCCTACTTTGGATCAAATAAATGCAGGCTTGGTGAGCAGAAGAGACTTCTTTAAAAA
>NW_015552538.1:1935495-1956834 GCF_001515605.1 Sinocyclocheilus anshuiensis
AAAACATTAAAAATCTTACTGTTCAAAAACTTTTGACTGTTCACCTGTTGGAGCTGAATTGGGGGTAACATTTCTAATTCATTTTTATTTCAACTGCAATTAACCAATTAAAATTCTGGTACATTCATTATTCATGCAATAGTCAAGTGTTCACATACCTGAATAATATCTGCATGCACAATAATGAAAAGTACACACATAAGGGCCTCCATATACAGCAGAGTCTTACTTTTTTCAATTATTTTTTAATTTTAAACGCCTCTCACAGAATCGCGTGAGCGTCCTGGATCCAAGACAAAGTCTATTTTACTACAAAAACAAACACTTCACACCAGATAACGTTTTGAAAATATTAAATAGATTATTGTAAAGTTACCTGTTTTAGTTACCTATTTAAACAACTAAAAGGGATAAACATAAATTTACGTTACCTCAGACTGTATCTTGAACCACCTCACGCGCAAATTAACCAACAGGCATATGTAAAATAACAAAGAGGGGAATTTGAAAACTTATTAACACAGAACAATAAAATTTTGAGTGAAATTTAACATTACATGGAAAAGAGACGAATAAAAGTACATTTATAATGCGTACCTTTGGTTAGCACCCATCCGTCCGTCGGTCAGATGACCGTTACGGTTAGAATTTCAAACTGCTTCATGTTAGTGTTAGGACCCCGCTGGGTCCCATCCTCTGTAGGTTTTATAACATGTCCTCAATGAAGAATAAAATAAATTACATACAGAATCTGTCGCCGTGGTATTATCTTCAGTCTTTGGTAATATACAGAATATCTTCCGTCTTCACGGTTGCTTGCACCATCATGTTTAACTTACGTCCCTTCAGAATTGGACAATTTAATTTCGCGGCTAATTTCAAAGGGTTTATTTGCTTCAATTGCCACCTGACAACACTTTAAACATTACCATTACAGTGTTTTTGCTTACATATTTATAGACTGTGTAAGCAAATAACTTACCGCCGTTTGACAATACGAAAAAAGCACGCAAAAGTCTTTTGAACATTCCCAAGGAGCACAAGTGCTCGTGCTCACACGCGTCTGTCGGAAGTGCATACTTATTTGCCGGCAACCCGCCAAAATAAAAGCCTGCTAAGTTTAAAGTTCGCGTGAACCGGAAGTTGCTGCCGACTTTATTTCAGTGTAGTGACGTATTTCCAGCTGAAACGGAATGTTGAATAGAGGGCATGGTTTTATTTTGGCGCTCTTCCTCTCTGTCTCTCACTCATAGCAATCTAACGGTTGGAGGGGTGTGTTTAGAAGGATATTCTGCCCAAGCCGTCAAACTGACGTCATCAGAAAAGGAATGCCATTCCAGAGCAAAAGTAAATGTTCAGATTCTGATTAAAGATTACGAAAACAAACCATTTTTTTCAGCGGATTAACTTGCACGGATTAATTGTTCATATCATTACTAGCAATGTGCGCTAGTAAAGTAAATAAAGTCAATTTTGATTTCATGTGGACTTTAAGTTTGAAAATGACATAAATTTATATTAAAAAATTATATAAATTTATATTAAAAAATAAGTAAATATTAGCATTATATTTTTAGGTTTACTATATAATAATTGTATTTGTATTTAATACTCCCTTTGTATTTTAAAACATTTAAAATTATTTATAATAGTATTATCACACTTTATTCTTTTTTTATTATTTTACTTTAACTAAATAAAGTGCAATAAAATTATCTCTATTATTTATTTATTATTTATAGTTATATATATTTATTTATTTAATGGGTCACACTATGTGTAGTGTGAGGAACAAACCAAATCTCCAGGTTCTCTTGTGAGAACCAGGCTGAAAAATGTGCACCTCTGTCTATAACACATGCATGCACAAAGGAGCCACATGTTCGACCTTTTCATTGAACACAAAGAAATTAAGTTCATTGAACTTAATTGCAATGTTTTAAGTAACAGAAAGTAATAAAAAATCGATCAAACTGAGTAATGTCAACAGAGCAGAAACAAATAAGTAAGATGAACGTAATTTTACTAATTTAGCAGTGCATCATCTTTTACAGTGATGCGTATTAATACGTATCACAAATACGTATTAATAAGTACACAAGTATTTCATTTTGAAAATAGGCTTTATTTGCTAGATTTAAGTCTGCGATCTGCGGTGCTTATGCAGTTATCTTCCTGTTGTTTTCCTCTTCAGGATCTGTTTTTCTTTGGAGCAGCTGTTGAATTCATTGTTTTAGCATTCACATATTCGAATACATGAGCCAGGCCATATGGTGGCAAATCACTGAGCCAGGACTGGAGAGATAGATAAAGATGGAGAAAAGCACACAAAAAATTCTTTACTTGCCCTCTCGCTTTATTTTTCGTCTTATCATTAGCATTGTTATTAGTCATACTGTTGTTGGTTGTTTAAAGTGAAGGTTGATTGCTTTCGGAGCGTATTTATGCTCCCCTGTGCCGAGAGTGTAGGCAGGATTGAGTGTGTGCGGACAGGCACATTTTTCACCTGTTCACCTCCTCTTATCCGGGCTGCCGTTCAAGGTCTCGGGTCCTTACAATGGCCCAGACACAAATGCAGCCACCCAAAGAGTGAAATGACACGGGCAATTTCATCATCCATCTCGCTGCATATATTGACTATATACAAGAGAAGTGCTCCTGCTAGAAAGCTATTTGTACGCTTTGAAATCCAGAAAGGCTAACAATGGCCTTATTTGTACTGCAAAAATCTGTTTGACGAATGATATAGGCAGCTGAGCCTTGAGTTCCGTAAAAAAAATAGAGACAGACTGCACCATAAATCGATAGGTGTGTTTATCTTTTTACATGTATTTTTGTGTGTGTTTTTAGTGATTTATTTGTGTCAAATAACAATACACTTCCATCTTTGATAGCAGCAAGAGTGGCATACTTTGACAAAAGAGTAACTATAGCAACCTTCCTCCTTTGCTTCATTGACAGAGTGACGGTTTTAATGTTTCTGAATGAAATGTGGCCAATGAACTTTCTGAATAAGTCTGGATGCCAGTTATGAGCCAAATCTGGGCTCAGGGAAGGAGTTATGGAGCCGTAACCAAGGGCATGGATCAGAGGGGTCATCTATCTCCGTTACTTGTTTTCCGAGGCGGACGGGCCCTTGCCTCCGGTGTGTTTATTATAGGACTTATAGTACATGCTCATTTGTTTTTCAGGTCCCTAGAAAGCCTTTTTTGAGGAACATGAAATTACCACTTTTTACAGTGGGGTTTCATTTATGAAAGTTATGATATCATTATATTTGACAAGCATATTTGCAATAATCTGACTAGATATCCCCACATGTGGTTTGGCTGTTTAATACTAGAAAAGCTCTGCAGGAAGAGGTCTGTTCAGCCAAATGTATGTGAGAGTTATATAGTTTTGGACTGTATGAGAATTTAAAAAATGAAATTATAAAATCTAACGAGCGTCTGCCTATTTTTATTAAGTGGTGGGAAGCAGGACCCCATTAGGAGTCTCTGTGGTTTGTCTCTCCCCCTCCCTCTCTCCTCTCTTTCTGTGTGAAGTGCTTATTATAAATGTTCCATATGTTCTACATTAGAGCTGAGCTCAAGTGTAGTGTAGATAGATGCTAATATAATCAACTAGCCACCACTTACAAATACACTCCCTCAGGACTACAACCACCCCCACCCCCCACACATTATATATATATATATATATATATATATATATACAGTATATATATATATCCTGCCTAGTCATTAATCAAATATTCTACAAACTGTTTTAGCTGGTTTGAGAGGCACTTTGCTGTGTTTAGACAATATTGCATCTGGATTTCAATTGATCAGAATGGTCATAATGAAAATACAGCTCTTGTGAAACTTTTTTTCTATATTTTTTTTAAATGAAAGATATTTTTATTTAGTTTATTTAATAACTTGCAAATAATTAGCAAAATTTCAAAAGTCCCAGATCACATTTTAGGGTAATAGTTAATAACACGCTGCTTGATAGTGTAAAAAAAAAAAAAAAAGTCCATTAATTCATTTGTATTATTTTTTTATGATTCGTTTTTGTGAGGGTTGGGGTTATACTTTAAACTTTCAATCTTCTCATCATAATATCCAAAGGAGTTATTTACATAAGGCCTTCTGCCAATCTCCTCTTCAAATGTCGCTGTATGCTGTAGCATTGTGATTCTTTCTCGATGGAATTGCTGCTTAGCTCTTTAGTTAATTAGCAGCGACTGTCCACATACATTTGGCCACTTGTGTTTGGCTTCCCTCTGTATATTTCTTGTCAGCAGTACTTGTGTAGGTTTAAATGCCGTGTGTCATCAGGGCAGGTAGTATTATGGATTGTTGAGTGATTGATTTCACTCGTTTCCTGAGAGATTTCTTGCTATGCAGATTTTAAAATAGCTCACCTTTCCATATTGGCTTTTTATGCCGATTCTGAGGATGCAACAGTCGAGTGTTACACTTATCTTCCCCCGACTGAAACACATAATGTATCGTTTTTATGGATTGCTATGACAGCGCTCGTAAGAGAGCAACGACAGAGTCGGCATTCATTAGTACCTTGAGGATGTGACAATCGAAATTAGATCCCTGTGATGCACCGGTCCATATTTCATCTCAAACCTGGAGGCCTTTTGCTGCTTACATCCCGCGTTAGGTAACCCATGCTTCATGCAAAATGCCACTGTCAGAGTGTTCTAGCATGGATTAATGTGATATTCTGCACATTCGATTTGTGCTTCTGCTGTTTTCTTGGCTTTTTCCCAGGCTTTTACCTCGCCCTGTCCCTGCTCTCCGTTCTGGGTCAGCGAGTGTGTGTCAGTGTGAAAGGACGGCTTGTTCATTTGCTGTCACCCTGCTGTTAATCAGATACAGTTAGTGAGGTTAAACCTTGTCATCTACCACTGCCATGATCTAACTGAGCCAAGCCTGTGGTTTGTGCACAGGAGTGCTGTTAAACTAAAGGACATGCCAAAAGCGGCACACACAAGCGCACACACTGGGCATCGATGGTAAAGACTCATCTGGAAGAAAAACAGACTGTGAGTGTAGCCAAGCGAGTCTGCACCACCTGATCAGTGTGTGTGTACTTGGAGAAAAAGCAAAGAAACATAGTCAATTTACTCATCAAGCCAAAATGTCGAAACTTCGAATCCTTTGTCCACTAATGTGACTCAAGTCAATAAACTACCCGTGATGTCAATAGGCCGAGTGCTCGTTCTGAAACTCATCTCACAGCTTGCGGCTTCATTTCGAAATGCACAGCTTTAAGCGGCCAATATTAAGACACCCGGCATGTATTTTTCTACACAGTAGTAGTTATACATACATACGGCTGTCTAAACACCATCTGCGATGTTCAGAGAAGTCGTAAATGCTGCAGAAATAACCTAGAACAAATCTATAAATGTCTTAGATTTCATTTTTATTGCATTGATTCACTATAAAAAAAATACAGGCGGCCAATGTTTAAACATTTACAAACTTATTTCCAAACTGATGAATTTTGAATGCAAAAAAATATAATGATTACATAGCCTACTTGCATTAAAAGTCATCAGTCTTGTACTGGTAATTTTACTTAAAAAAGACAAGAAATTGTTGTTAAATGAGTAGTTCTCCCCAATAATCATCATTTACCATTATTTAGCTTGTCATTCGTTTCTTGTCATTCATTTTCTTCTATATGGTACACAAAAGCAGATGTTTGGCAGAATGTTCATGCTGATCTTTTCTATATAATGAAAGTGAAGAGGGACTGAGACTTCAATGATGGAAAAAATAGGCTTGTCAATCAAATTTCATTTATTCCAATTACTGAGCCACGTTAATTACAATTAATCACATTATATCAATATTTGTTAAGAGCAGCCCCAAGAAGAAGATGATTCAAGCACATTGTTGTGGCAAACGAATAAATCAATAAATGGACATTAACAAGTGGCTTAGGAAGTCAATATATAGTTTTATTTTCACATAACTTCACAGCAGTCCATACTGCAATCAAGTTGTCAGTCTGAGGTAGATTTAGAGACTATTCGCACAGAAAGAATTATGCCTGTGCTATTTCTTACATTTTTGTCTGTGTATATATGCAGATTTTGTATACATGGAGTTTTGGTCGTTGTGTTGCATTTTATGGTTTTCAGCATCTCATGCCGTGTTTTTAAGTTGCATTGTCAAGTTCAATTTTAAAAAGCGTGTTTCAAGACCCTTGTGTTTAGAACCATTCCGTTCTGCTCCAGCTGTTTTTTGAACAGAAAAATGTATGTGGCTTCTCTGTTATTGTGCCATAGTTTGGTGAGACTTGCAAAAATATGCTGATATTATAACATACAGCTTGAATTGCTCTGATGGTAGGAAAATTTCATTAAGGAATTTATGTAAGGGGACATGATAATTGTGTTAATTTGAGATTTATTTATAATTAAGGATTAAATGCACTTGTTTTAAAAACAGTTTTTTAAATAATTGTTTTATAATGTATTGCTTTTTCATCTTTTTATACTTAATGACTAATTTTATACATTTTAATTGTATTTTTATAGTTCATCATGCTAAACTAACATGTTAAATTGACAGCCCTACAGAAAGATTAATTGTGTAAATTATTTATAATTTTTTTAATGCATTGAGAAATGGTATAATTGGTTAAATGTTTTTTATAATTAATGATTGTGTTAATTTTTTAAAACATTTTTATACTAATTGATAAATGCGCTTTTTTTTTTTATACTAAGTGAACTGTTCCTTTAAAAGGCTCTTCTTTGACACACACATAATTACATTAACACTGTGCTGTTCTATCCCTGGCACGCTGAAAGTTCTGGAATCTAACGGACACTCAACTCAAGTTTGGCAAGAGCTGAGGGGTTTTATATAGACTCACATTAATCTTGTGGCCTTCAGAAAAAAAGCCTTATTAACCCACATAACCAGAATAAGATAATTACCTTTGTTACTCCTCTTCTGTGTTTAATTCTCGGCGGGGGTTGTGATGTGTGTGTGTGTGTGTGTGTGTGTGTGTGTGTGTGTGCACGCATGTGCATGTGTAAAGGAGGGATACTATAATCTATGAATTATTAATACATTATTATCTCTTAATTAAGACTTATGATTTTTCTGACATTTTAATATTGCAGATGCCTAGGAACTGTTGTTTTTTTTTCTTTTTTAAGCCCGCGGGGTGTCATGTCAGCAAAAACATAATATAGTCACAATATGCGTGAGAAACCGTTCAACTGCAAGCTGCACATGAGGAATACAAAGATGTATATGTGTTAAAGGAAATCCCAATATATGAACCTCTGTGTATTAAGCTTGCTGTTCAAAACAGGGTTGAGGAGAACAGTCTCCTTCTCTACAAATAAAGGAAATGCAAAGTAGGATGCACTGAGACTCAGCCAATCAATGCAGATTACAGCAGTGAAGGGATGGACTCAAACGATGACATGTATTCCACTTTGGGAGCCACGTGCGAACACGTAACATACGTCAAAGTGACTTTGATCACTGCAAACACAAACACACTGTTAAACAGGGCAGGGAAGGAGAATAGGTCTTTAGAATGGAATACTAAAATAGGCTGCTGCTTACTGCATATTTGACAGTATATAATGTAATCTGACTACTATTTTGTGTGAAACTGTATGCAATATGCAATTAGAAACGTCTCAAATGGCAGTATGCAACTTGCTATGTTAAATAGTTCACCCAAAAATGAAAATTTGAAAATTGCTAAACTCACCCTCAGGCCATCCAATATGTAGATGAGTTTGTTCCTTCATCATCAGAACAAATTGCTTTTAAGAAGAAGTTTAGCGTTACATCACTTGCTCACCAATGGATCCTTGAAGTTAATAATGTCTTGATGAATTTGTTCATTACAAACTTGCAGCTTTTTGCTTCCAAAGATTTTAATTGATGGAGTGACTGGAGTTGTGTAGATTACTTGTGGATTATTGTCATGTTTTTATTAACTGTTTGACTTCTTCTTCTGACGGCACCCATTCACTGCAGAGGATCCATTGGTGAGCAAGTGATGTAATTTCTCCAAATCTGTTCTGATGAAGAAACAAACTCCTACTTGGATGGTCTGGGGGTGCGTACAGTTTTGTACAATTTTCATTTTTGGGAGAACTACTCCTTTAATTCAGCAAGTGCAGTCTATTCATCTCAGAAATAAATGTGGTTATTTTAATCCAGGTTTGAGTAAAGCTCGAATATGTTTCTTAGGAACTGAGTGCCTGAGAGCAAAGATGGCAGGTTGCAGGTTGTGTATTTCAGAGGCTGAATACACCAGCTGAGCATCTGCTATTGAGATGAATGGGAATGCTAACATGCTCTCCAGGTATTTAGACCTCCTTGGGTGTAACTTATGTGTTGAGCATCAGGGTCAAAATCACATTTAAATGTCAAATTTCATTATGGTGTTCACTGTATCTTATCCCCATGGACAAACATGAGCACAACTGCATTAAAATTATTGGCACCAGTCAAACATTATCAAATCAGAACATGCAAATCTGTCACTGGTGTTGTATCCTTTCAAAAGACACTAACATATACCATTTAGGCACTAATATGTACATTTAAGGTGCTAATATGCACCCCTTAGGGGTCTTTTGAAAGGGTACCACCCCAGTGTCAGCTTTTGTACCTTTTTTTCTGAGAGTGTACTTTAGTGCTGAAGTCTGCTACTATACTGTGCCTTCATTTGACATTCAGTCACATTATGTGTTCGGATATAGGTATAGCATTTGAAATTGTAACAAAATCACACAATTGTTCCTCTGTTTTGAGTTTCAGCACAGGGTTAGTATCATTAACAAAACTAAAACTAAAACCATAAAAATGTCACTTAAAATCAAATAAACATTATTACTGAAATGAAATAAAATATAAAAAGCATTTTACATAATCATTTACATATTTCAGCTACTTGCCGTGGCAACGTTCTCATTTTTTTTTTTTTTTTTTTTTAATTTGGGAAAAAAAATAACATAAAAATCATTAAAAAACAAATAAATAGTTAAATAAATGAATGAATAAACTAAAAGTAGTATATACAAATGAATAAATACTATATGTAGACAAAACAAAAACTAAAATATGACAAACAACAAAATTATTAAAACTTTATGTAAAATTAAAGTGAAAACAGTATAGAACAAAACGGTATAGAAAAAAGTATATCAATGTCACTAAAATAATACAGGTTCAGCAACATTATGTTTTGCACCTATCCGCTTAAAGGTCATTTGAACTAATAAAGCTGATATTTTTCTTGTATTTTTGCCATGTGTTATTGTAGTACATTATAAAGCCATGTGATAAAATTTTCTCAGTTCTTCATATTTCACTCAGCAGTCATAAAATAATCTTCTATGCAGTTACAGGATTTACGTATAGTAATAGTGTTCTATCTTCATTTAAAATGTTTTTGTTTTAGTTTTATTCTTATGTCTATCCCAGCATATTAATCTTTTATCTCGGCTTATTATGCAGAAACAAATATAAGTAATCGATTACTATGATTTCCCTAAATGGCACTAATTTGAGGGCGGGACTATCTGTTTGCTGACAATGACAATGACAGATGACTGTTTGGAAACCTGTTTGAAACCAGTCATTATTTATGCAATTCCAGTTGGTGGTACTAGTGGCACAGAAATGTTGCTATTCAATTTTGTTTTCCTATAGATTTTTGACATGTCATACATTTTTGTCATGTATTTTTTTTTTCTTTCTTTAAAAAATCTTTCACTGCAAAACATTGAAGATACTGCAGACATGTTCTCATTTATGCTATTTGAACATGTTCTGCATTGTGTCTGTCCTTGCCTCCTCACTTCCTGCATTTATTCAACTACAAAGCTGATGAAATGAGAAAAGACCATTTAAGAGTCCTGAAAAAATCACCTACTGTATGAAAAATTAATACTCTCTGTTGGGGAGGGCTTAAAATAGCTGCTAAAACCTCTTGTGACATTTTCCTTTCCGTTCTAATTTCCGTTAAAATTATATTAGACCCAGACACTATGACAGACAGATGGAAACACAAAGAGGCAGACAGATAAACAGATCAGCGGACTAACTGCAAGGCCGTGGAAAGAGACCTTTTTATTGTTTATTCTAGCGTATGCTACAGTATATGTTTTTAACATCATTTAGAGAGACATTTAATCACAGGGAGGTTGTTTAAACGTCCACTAAAATGATTTTGAGACTGCTGGTTAAAAGTAATTGTAAAATCCTTAAAAAAATTCAGAGAAAATATCTAACATCATCAGTTTGCGGATTAAAATATTTTTTATACAGTATGTAAAAATCAGGTTTAAAATACTTTTTCAGGCTACTGTATTGGATTTTGTAAAAACACTGTAAAGAATGACCGTGAATTTAACGGTAAAACACTGTAAAAATGCTATAGTAAAAACCTGTTAAATGGTTAACGGTAAGTTCCCCTACTATATACGGTGAAAAACTGGACATTACATGTAATTGTATGGTAGTATACCGTTTTTGGAAGTGGAAAAAGAATATATAATTTACAGTGAATAGCTGTAAATTGACATTCCCAGAATTCTCTGCGTTACATTTCAAATTTTATGTTTGTTTTTTTTGTTGTTGTAATAACTATGTTTCTTCTTAGTTTTTTTTCTTATCAGTTTTGTACATTAGGGTTGTATGTTACATCTAATCTTGTTAAATTAATGTGTATTGCATTATTTCAGTTTTATGTGTGTTACCATGATGGTGTTTATTGTTTGTGTGAATGACACTGTGCACCTTCTATATATGTTGATATTTAAAAGCTGCTTGTGATGGGCTTTGGTTCATCATGTGACTTTTTCATCACCACCTGCTTTTAGTGGTTATCAGTGTATTACAAAGGTACAAAACAGATTTCAGTACTTCAGTAGGTTGGTATATTAACATTATATCAGTTAATGAAATTACGGTATTTAAATGTAAATTAAAGTTAAAACCGTTTTACGGTAAAATTCTGGCAACCACAGCTGCCATTTTTTTTTACCGTAAATTTTATTGAAGTTTTTTTACAGTGAATTTTTTAAAGAATAATCTGAATAAAAAACTCCATAAATGTTGCAACATCTCAGACCATTCAAAGTACATTTACTTTGTGGTTTTGGGTATTGCAGCATTCATGAAATGAGCCGATTTGTAGAGGTTTTGCAAAGATTTTATCCAGTTTCATTAATGCATTTATTATGATTTAAAAGTGGACACTTTCAGCAAATCCATTATTTATTAAATTAATATTTTTTTGAATATTTTGGGGAGGGGGGGGTTATTGAAACCTTTTGCATTTGTTTTTCATGCTCGACCAGCCTCAAAGTGAAACGGTGTAAGTTTCCAGTCTCTGGATCCAGGTTTTCGAGTGCAGTGTGTGGAGAGAGATTACTGTAGATGTGCAGTTCAGAATCAGCCTTACAAGAGATTGAGCTGTATGACATCAGCGGAGTGGGCAGCAGATACTGGAAGTTATAAAAACACGTGGACAGTAACTGCAGGAGAGAACACTCTCCCTTGGGCAGGAGGAATATACAGAGAGAAATGTGTGTGGTTTTATGGATGAGAGGGAGAGGGAGAGAGGTAAAGAAACAGGCAAAACCAGAGAAAGAGTGTGTGTTTGTGTGTGTTTGTGTTCTGAGTGGGCTTTTCTTCTTCTGTGAACCTCCTCATTGTTATGCAACTCACAGAGCGAGAGACTCACCCTGGACAGGACAGCAAAGTGTTTTGGAAAAGACTCTCTCTCTCTCTCCCTCTCTCTCTCCCACTCACACACACACACACACACATACATACACACCAGTGCACACACCTGGGTCTCAAGGCTGTCTCTTTTCAGAACTCGTGTATAAAATGCACACACATACACACACTCTCTATAAGTTTAAAGAAATAGTTCACCTAAAATGATTTTGTCATCATTCACTCACTTTCCTGTTGTTCCAAACCTGACTTTGATTCTTCTTGGAACATAAAAATAATTGTTCCATAATGTCCTGGTTGCTATTTAACATGCAATGAATCTATATTCTTACTCTTCATGATGTGATTTGAGCCAGTTGTAAATAAATTATTATTTATTCAATGTAGATTTATTGTTATTGTCCCATTTTCTCCTCTACTTTTTCTCTTTTTTTGACAGCTCGTGCCATACATGTATATGGTCATTGTTAATATGTAAAAATATATATACATGTATAATTTTATATATATTTTTATCGATTGATCTGGAACAGGCTTCTATAAAAAAGCACCATAAAAGTACTGTAAGTGTAGTACATGACTTCTGGCTATATCAAGTTTTCTGAAGTCATGCAGTAACTTCAGACTGAAATTGAATTTGTTATTCACCGAAAAAGCTTTCCTTCTGCAGTAGCTGTCAAATCTCATTTGCATTCATGTGCATTCAGATATGACCAGTGGCTATGTTTACATGTACACCAATAGTCTGATTATTGGCAATAATCAGAGAGCATAAAAAAAGAGTACATGTCTACATCTTCAATGCCATTTACCCCTACCCAAAACACAAAATATTCGTTCAAAAATTTCAAAAAGAGTAGGTCTGTTTGTTGCAGCTATTTATTATTTGCCTGCTTCAGTTGCAGAATGCTTTGTATTTGGAAGGGATTCTTTTATTTAGTGTTTTTTTTTACCCTACATATACCCCGTGTCTTCATTTTTAGTGTTTCCTACCATCGGTAAAACACATGTCCATGTCACATAAAGCTGTAAAAATAAACGTTTTATTGTTGTCCCCGAAAGGGTGGCCTCTCACAGCTGTCACTGAAATTCACAGGGCTTCAGGCAACATTTTTATTAGTGGACCCCTTTTCCTTAGGCCAGATGAGTAGGCTATACCATAAAGGACCCAAGTGGGGCCCCCTGATCACATGGACCAGGACAGCATTCTCAGTTGCTGGCGGCCATATGGCTTTTTTTATTCTGCTATGATTTCAGACCTGTTCACGAGTGTAACACGGCAACACTATAGTACATGGTGGAATAAATGCAATTAAAGCATAAACATGCTTGTGTACTGCACATTTTACTGTGATTATGGTTACTCTAATTATAAGCATAATCACATTAGCATAATTACAGTATTCTGTTTCCATGAGGTCCAGCTTAACCACAGTATTGCTTTAAAGGAATACTAAATGAAAATGTGCTGAAAATGTACTCAGCCTCAGGCCATCCAAGATGTAGATGAGTTTGTTTTTTTAGCAGAACAGATTTGGAGAAATGTAGCATTACATCACTTGCTGACCGATCTGCAGTGAATGGGTGCCGTCAGAATGAGAGTCCAAACAGCTAATCCACTTTAAAGCACACAAGTCCAGTCCATCAGTTAATATCTTGTGAAGCTGCTTGTTTGTAATAAAACTGCCATTAACTTAAAATGTCGCTTCTAGACAAAATATGAGTCAATAATTCATGATAACGTTTTTTCCAGTGAAAAAGTCCATCCCACTGTTTTCCTTTCACATCAACATCCACTGACATATTTGTTTTGGACTGTTTTTGCTTGTAAACTGTGCTTGATCCATATATATTTCACTCCTCAAGGCAATTGGAGAAAGCAATATTAGGGATAGACGACTCATATTTTAGCCGGAAGCAACGTTTTGAGTTAAAAATGTCTCAATAATAGATTTTTTACAGACACTCAGCTTTTCACTCCACAAGATGTTAATCGATGGACTGGAGTCATGATGATTACTTGGATGGACTGAGGATCAGTAGATTAAACAAATTTTCATTTTAGGTGAAATATTCCTTTAATGACATTTAAAAGGTGTAAGATTTTCAGTGAATTACAGCATAAATCTCCTTCCACAAAACTGTAATTTCACTTCAGTTGCATTTTGGCGCCTGAAATCCACTGGTCACATGTAGTCACATGCTTTAATTGTGAGGGGAAAAAGCAATAACCATTCTACCTTTTGCAGAAGAAAAAAAGTAAAGTTCTGGAGCGACCTGAGGGTGAGTAAAGGATGACAGAATGTTTATTTTTGGGGGGTGAGCTATTCCTTTAACTGAAGATGTTCCTAAATACATGCAGCCCACCACAGTCGTTGCGCGCGCGCGCACGCAGTCTTGGATTTAAGGCGGTCTTTAGGACCATGGAGAGTTCTCCCACAGCAGCGAGCGCACACAGCCCGTCTTGAAGAGGAAACCCCCACAGGAGCTCTAGCTGCCGGATACCTGAGACATCTCAAAGCATCCCTCTGACCGACGAGCGCACGGCGCGCCACGGAATGCGCAGGAGCGACCGACTGTCGCTGGACGAGGGCGCACGGTCAAGCCATGGGTCCTTCTTCAGCACCTTTGAGTTCTTAATGCATTATGATGTCCTAAAGTCATAGAGACCCTTGGAAATCCTCTGAATTCTCTTTAAGGCAGCGTCTGTATTGGAATAAACTATTAGCTGGTGAATTTTTCTGTTCGGATGGATGATTTGGTCAGATTCCTCATTCATCGTGATGCGCGTTCATTCCTTTTCCAAGTGTCTTATTGACTGACCGCGGATCAATTTTTGGACGTGGGCTGACGGTAAGCTCGCGCTCTGTTTTAGTTACCCATGCGAAGTTTTGTGTGTTTTTGGACAGGTTTCATGGTGATGCGGGGGCGGCGAGTTGATTTGCTTCGGCTCGTGAAGATGCCTATGTACTCTAACCTTTACAAAATATCGAAATCGTGTAAATGTGGAGTGTGTTGCTTAAATAATGACAACTCATTTTCATCAAGGCAGAATTACAGAGTGAGACCTGTCAACAACATGTCCGGATCATATTTCACCTAAATGTAATAAAATAAACAGGCAATTATGTTTTGTGAAAGAAGACAATGAGCCTTATTTTGTATCAGTAGGATCTGATGTATTGTGGCATTATTTAAGTGTGGTCTTTTTTGCTGTCCTACTTGTTTTTCAAAATCAAGGTGTCTGGGCAGGGTGTTTCTTTTTAGGCTATGTATTGCAGTAATGTGACTCCAGTAAGAATCTTCATTGATATTTATAAGAATTTTAAACAAACTAGTAAGTAAAACATCCGATATGAGGGCGAACATATCCTTCACTGACATAAAAATAAAAATATATATTTTAGAAACGTATTAATGGTTCTACAAATACGCAAATATCTATATTGGGTTTTTTTTTTTTTTATTTATGGTACAATATAACGGACATTTGTTCTTCGGATTTACCCACACCTAAAACAGCATTTCAGGTGGGAATCAGTTAAGATCTCAGTGAGAGCCGCGGACTTTGCATACGCGCAAAAACAAGACAAGGTCTTAATCGTGGTGTTTTTATTACTGACAAAACGAAGGGTTTAACATTTTATTCCAATTGTGCGGTCTATTGGCAAACCACTGTTTTATATAACCTCGTTTTGGTTTTGTTTGACTCCAAATAAATTTAGTTTAAATTTAGAAAACGCGACGTGATGTGCGGCAGCGTTTGAGATGGCTTGTTTAAAGGCGGTGTTTGCGGGAGTATTGCACCCTCCTACGATGGTACGGACAGAACACGCACGCACACACACACACACACACACACACACTCACTTTTATACACGCACACACACTGCAGTGGCGTCTGATCACAGTCTGCAAAAGAGTGAGCGAGAGAGAGTGCGCAGGAGAATCTGTGCCGACACCGGCTGGTACACATTAGACCTCTCGTGGGCTTTTCACACTTGAAATTGTAAACCCATGGTCATTTTTATTCCCGGGTTAACTGAATCCCTGCGGGGTTATCTTGTTCACTGTTTCCCACTGCTCATTTACTGCCCTGGGTTAGTCATTATTCAGGTTACGAAATTTCACTCTTCACATTTTGTGAACAGCGGGTTATCGTTCTTATTTGCATATTTATGTGGTCAGTAACATTGATTGGACAAATACTGCACGCGTCCTGTATGGACTTTTCGGACCAGTGTTGTAAAAAAAACGGTGTCTTCCTCACTTTTTGAGTCACTGCACAACCTTTTAAACATTTTCAACATTTCCCCCCTCAGAAGCTAAAGTTAAGTGCGTGCAAGTTTATGTTGCATTAATATTTAATGAGGCAGGCAATTGCTTAGTTTATGATTGGTTGACTTATGCTGAACAATTTACCGGAGCATTCTAATACCGCATTATTGGGCTTCCCATGCTTGAAATTGTCATTCTTAATATTGGCTAAACGTTAAACTGGGATATTTCACTGTACGTTTTTAAACGATGAGTCGACGTACTTATTTGCATATTTACAGGTGCATCTCAATAAATTAGAATGTCGTGGAAAGGTGAACTTTTCCACGACATTCTAATTTATTGAGATGCACCTGTATGAGGTTAGTAAAATTGATTGGACAACTACAGCGCGTGTAGTGTAAATGTTGCCATGTAGATCTGCTCTGGTTGTTTTAAGCCTTATAAAGCATACAGCAAAACAATACTTTAATACTTTCTTATTATCACCGGTTAATGCATTTGTGTAGCTGTTCTATATTTTCCCCTCACTGTGGAGACTAAACATAACATGAAAGTTTATGCAACATACAAAGCTCATGAATACTTAATGAGGTAAGAACTGTTCGTTTATAACTGGTTCTCTGTTGCTAAACAACTCATTGTAATATTTTAGCATAACATCGTTTCTCACTGTATGTCAGTTTATTAAATGTTAGCACTGCAAAGCCAAAAGCACGGCTTCATAACCCAGGGTTAAAAGCCTTACTAACCCTATTTCGAAATAAGTGTGAAAGTTGCTTAACCCAGGGTTAAAATTGGCCTTAACCCAGTTAAGCATAGCGTGAAAAGTCTTTTGGCTGGCCTAGTGTTGCTGTTACAATCCAAGTCTCATGTGAGAACACACCCAAGGCATGAGGATCATGCTCGTCATGGATGCAGATTCATAAATTCACATTGCCCTCTTTTACCTCGTGCCACCTGCAAAAATTCTCATCCGAACTCATAGACTTCCTTCATTTGATGCATTATCAGTATAAACAAGCCAATCTCCTAATGCTAATGATTACTTTAGCTTATTCCCTCAAATGTGTGCCTACAATACACAGATGAAATGCTGGTGAAAATTGTCTTTGACAGCTCCATTGACTCCTCTTAAAGAAACTGTCACTCAGGTTTGAATGTGGTATGGGGCACAGCCTGGGTTTATTGTGTTGTTGTTGTGTGTGTGGTTATAAAGAATGCATCGAGTCCCATGGTGGGGCTCCTATTGCCTATAGGGTGAGTTTGAAGATGGACCCACACACACTTCCCTACTTAAGTTTCCAAAGAGATCTGCCTATAGCGCATGCCATTACCGGCAGCGTTTGGATGGCCTATTAATAAACAAGGCATGTTCTCTCATGGGCTTTACTGAATGGCCAGGGGCATCGGTTAGCCACTTGTCGATAAAATCTGTGAAGTAGAATCTGCACAAGAACCAATACATGTTAAAATGCACTTTGATGTGATGTGGCTATTTGACTGTGAGTGGTGCTGAAAGAACAGCTCCCTTTTTCAATGAACTACAACACATCTGTCAGAACCTTCTCTGCCTTGATATATCAGCAGGTCAACTCACATATCACTACAATGACAAAATCACTATGACTGATGCCCCTGATCTGTGGGAAGCTAAAAGTCACATCTGTGGCATTCTGATAAAAGTATGCATGTGTAATTTATAGCCTGCGTCGCAGAATCCACACTCAAATTGGACTCCATATTGCAGTTGAGTTCGGAGTCTGTAGCGCTTTTGAATTTGAGTGGAATTGGTGCATTTTTCAGAGTCAGCCGTTGCTGTTAAACGGCTCAAAATCTTGGATGGGGTTAACTGTGGAAGTTCATAGGTTTCCTGAGTGTTTACATGTATGAAATATAGTTGTATTGTTTTCCCGGCGAATAAAACGCACTCATGAGACCCCCCCTCCCAGTTTCTTATGGACCACTTTACTGGGCACAATATCAATAAGAAGCTTGTCGCTATCTGTGTGTATGTGTGTGTTTGTGTGCATAATGAGGAGAGTATGCTGTGGGAAAGCCCTCATTATAAAACAGTTTGAGCTCTCGGGCCATTAAAGTCAAGTACAGCGAGTCAGGAAGCGAGTAGAGGATGCTCAGGTGGATTGCTAGATGATTGAAACAATAAGCTCATTCTCTATTGTCTTGTCGGTAATGGCTACTATTGGAATCCATTGGGTTGAGGGCTCTTGTCAGATCTCGTCCTGGTGATGGTTGTGACCTGAGGTCCAAGCTGATTGATTGGGTCTGAAAAGAATAGTGATCGATTAGTAATAAGAGAAGAGAATTTATTGATTTGGGTTGGTGAGAAGTTGTTGGTCTTTTATGAAAGTCAACTGTGGTTTCCTGACCTTGATGGTGCGTTTTACACATGGAGCGCATCCCATAGCATCCCATATTTTCATAACACGTAGGGAATTTCAATTTGAAGGCCGCACAAACAACACATGCACGCAAATAAATAAATACAATGAGTTCATTTATTCGTATATTTGTGTGCGTAGAATATGCAAGTCGAGTTCATTGATGCATGCACGCAAACTCATTTACTGCTGGTTTTCCTGTTGCTGATGAAGTCTGACATGTAATCTTTCCTTGTTTTTTTTCTCTAGCTCTCTCCCTCTCTATTACTGTCACTTTCTCTCTCCCTTAAGACTGTCAAATTGTCAGAATCCTCACTGATTCTCACCGAATAGTACTGAAACCTGCAGTGTGTGAATCTGTATGAGTGTGTGTTTGTGTAGACCCAATTTAGTCTCATATGTAACAGGGCGTTTGCAGTACAACTAGAGTTTTCAGTTTTACAGCACTTCCTACACTGATTTTACTCATAAAACAGCTCTGAATGTTTCTGAAACACCAATGTTCGGTCATTTATTCATTATTGATTTCAGACCAATGGCAAAATTCAACACCTGTTCTCTGTTTAAGGCCTCAAAGTTTCTTGATTTTATTCATTTGGCTTATAGTGGCCGCAGTTTGAGAGAAGAATTTTGATTCTCTTTCACCATTTAACCTTGGAGTTTAAGCTCATGACAAACGCAATGGATTCTTGGGTGGACAACCTTTGATGGAATTGGGAATCTGCCTCAATTTTCAGTCCTCTCCTTGCAAATGAGATGGTGCAGTCATTTACATTAGCGAAACTACGTCAGGAACCTAGACATCGGTTAGAAAAGTAGTTCCATAATGACAATCACAGTAATTCTGAAAGCATTGGTCAGGATGAAGATTTGGAGGGAGCTAGAATACTAATTTCCCAGAGGAAAACACAGGGGAAAAGACAGATTTAAACACACTGTACAGTGGGGTTCTCAGTCAGACCACTAGTGAAAATTCAAAGCAGTACTTTTCACTTCAAATTATAGTAGAATAGTATTTTGAGGGGAAAATTTAATTGGAAAATTAATGACATGCAGAATGTCTCAGTATTTGGTTTGTTCTCCTTTAATGACAGCAGCACTTGAGCTGACATGAACTCCACAAGAAAAAGCTGATGATCAGCATGATTCGAGAATATTCCAAAGAACATCTTGTGCTTAAATGCAAGAACATTTTTATCTTTTGTACAAAGGAATTCACATGGTCAATTTGACAAATTTGCTCAGTAGTGACCTAGACCTCTTAAATATTTATCATTTATTTTTTGTTTCAAAAAGATTTCCGATGTGGTCTCAGACCCCACAGTATATAAATGATGTTTTATTAACAAAGTTCGGGAGGAGCACGTTCAGATAATTAACCCGGCCAATTCATCATCAGCAATTACACCATCTATCCTATCAGCTTGAGAGAGAACTTCTATAAATAGCCCAAGCCATCTTACCTTCATTCTCTCTACAGTATTCCAGCGATCGGTTCGTTCCTTTGCCTTTTTATCACAGACTAAATTTTTTTCCCATCCAACGATGAGACCGATACTGGGGATTTTTTCAGATTCTCCACCGCAATTTGCCAGCCCCATGAGCACTCCTTCTCCGCCAGACATGGCCGCTGAGCACCAGGCTGCATTGCGGCCGCTGCTCTTCTCGGCCAGCCACACGCTTTCCACAACGCCGAGGCTTCCAACTTCCCCGGCATCCTCGTATCATTCGGCCGTACCAGCAACTCCTCCGATCGGGAAGTGGACAGTATTTAAGCCCAAGGCAAACGCTGATTAATTCCAACGCACCGTTCTCGCGGAGGGTAAACAAAGCGGATCTGTACGATCTATTCGTCACCCTGCAAATTAGCCAACCTCACTCCTAAATCCACTCCAGCCGCGAAAGCCCCGAGCTCGCCTCGCTCGACACCACCATCATCCCGCACAAGACCCGGCTCTCCTCGAGTGCTGGGTCGCAGCAGCAGCAGGCCTTCAACGAGCCTGGGCCGCGTTCCAGTTCTCATCGCAGCAAAGCCTCACTCGCTTACCGCTTCGGCTCAGCCTTTCACCGCGGCTCTTCCGGCCGCAGCGCCGTTTGCAGCCGGGCCTCCAGCTCTCGTAGCAGACGCTTGCTTGAAGCTGCCTCCGCTAGCGGCGTAGGCCGTGTCGCAAATTAATAAATTTTCAGGTGAAGTCGCTAAAAGCAGGTTTCGTGGCTAAAGTTTGTTAAATGACGTTATGACATAAATGGATGTTGATGCCATTTTATAACCATGAAGCAAACGAGGCGTTTTTCCAAAGTTTATCATCCACTCTGAAATGTCTGAAAGCGTTACATTCGCCTTACTGTGCATGTATGAAACCTCACTGAGATGATACAGACGGTACGGACATAATAAGTTTCACGCAATTCTTCTGGCAGGATCAATTCATTTATGGAAATATTCATCATTCACTGACGCGCCCACGGCGCGCTCACTCAGAATGGGTCTAAAACGCAACTGCCCTCGTGTTTTGCCACAGGACATCAATCGTGAGTAAATTTTCTGTCATCTTTTTAGGAATGTAATATGAAGAGTGTGCAAAGTAAATATCTTCATCAACAGTGTGGAAGTGAATAGCACATAACTGCACAATTAACGTTACCGGTACGTCTATTGGTACAGTATGGGTCACATGACTAATCATGCGTCATCGTTTTCAAAAGCCTCCGTTTCCACAGTCCATACTACAACGTGAAAACAGCATTTTCAAATTTATTTGCTCTGGAGAGCGTTTCAAAAGCTCTGATTTCCTGGACTCCTTGTCTTAGTGTGGATGGAAGGTCAAAACGAGAGGAAAAGATGTGTTTTCAATGGAAACGTATTAATGTGGACAAGGCTTGAGGAGTTGCCAAATCTAGCAACAAATTGACTG
>NW_015552538.1:1956934-1957259 GCF_001515605.1 Sinocyclocheilus anshuiensis
AAATAAATCTATCTATCAGTACTTTTTTACTTAAGTACATAAAAAATCGAGTACTTTTGTACTTTCACTCGAGTAAACTTGAAAAAGGAGTACTTTTACTTTTACTGGAGTAATATTTTATTATACGTATCTGTACGTTTACTCAAGTACTTGATTTGTGTACTTCATCCACCACTGCCGTCCTGTTACTTCTAACCCCCTTTTTTCCTTTCAGCAACCTCCAGCTCCCATAGCAGATGCTAGCGTGAGGCTGCCTCCGCTAGCAGTGCAGGCTACACAGGCTCTTCAGGACATCACGAACCTCATTTACTTCCTGTGGCCTAGA
>NW_015552538.1:1957416-1963147 GCF_001515605.1 Sinocyclocheilus anshuiensis
TGTTCTCGAGTCGACAACTCACTGATTTAAATGAACCGTTTAGTGCGAGTCTCCAGTGAACCGAATTCACAAGAACCGGGAGATCTTTTGAGCGCACGCGCGACTGATGCTGCTAAAAGTAAGTTACTATTGTCGAATTTTAGGATTAATTATTGTAACTGAAAATCATATTTAGGTCAAAACTGTCAGTCGTTTGTGATCTATGTTTTAGGTAAAAAAACCCGAAACATTAAAATAACACAGATTGAATAAAATAACTCATGCACGTTCATATTCCCCGCTGCCGTAACGTTAACAGTTTTATTAAAATGCTACGCATTTAGCCCTATGTGATGTCTGTTTTTATATTGTTTATCAACAGCATAAATTGTTATATTGTTTGGATTAACTAACGGAGTAGACAGATATGAATGTTTATTCATCATAACCATACTGAAAATAAGTAAATATTGTTAGCTGATGCTAACTCTTCTCTTCCGCTCCCTCATGCTACTAATAACCATTTTTCTGTTCAGTGGCCTCCAGCTCCCATAGCAGACGCTAGCGTGAGGCTGCCTCCGCTAGCGGCACAGGCTACACAGGCTCTTCAGGATGTCACGAACCCCGCTTACTTCCTGTGGCCTAGAAGCTGCCTCTGCCTGCAACACAGGCCCACACATCTCAGTCTTTACATTGCCTCACATTACTAATAACAGCTTTTCCTTTTCAGTGGCCTCCAGCTCCCATAGCAAACCAAAAAATTTTTTTAACATTTTATCAGAGGCTATCTGCTGGATTCTCTCCAATAATTACACAATCCCTTACTTCATCCACCTTTTAGACGATTTTTCATTGATCTCGCCTCCCGGCTCCATCCCAGCCACACATCTAGAGTTATATAGAGTTATAGCCTCTAGTCGCCACAGTGGCCCTGTTGGGGGAAAGATTGGTCCACCACCAGCATCGTAGCGCATTGCGATAACGAAGCGGCCGTGCATTGCATCAATAAAGGCCGGTCCCATTCCCCTGCATTAATGCCTTTTCTAAGATGTCGCATTTGGACTTCAGCTTGCGACCAATTCATTTTAAATGCAATCCCGGACCCAAAAAATCAAATAGCTGACACTCTCTCCTGTTCTGCTTTCCAGGAATTCAGGCTGCTGGCGCCGATATTCCCGTAAGCCACCCGCAAAAAAAAATAATACATAAATAAATTATATATATATATATATATATATATATATATATATAAAAACATCAGACAAAATTTTAAATGTACAAAAAGGTGACACAAATGTACGTGTTTTAAATTATTTTGAGGGGATATTTATTTATTTATTTAATGTATTGACTGTCATTTTTTAATGTCCTGTCATTGTGGTCCAGCAGGCGTTTTCAAAACTCGTCTACTTACAAACCTTAATAGCTACACCACAGGCAAGGTTTGAGAAGAAAAAATCATTATGAAAATATAAATATATTTTCTTTCAAATGTTCTTCCTAACTTCAGGCCTTATTCTCATGTCATATATAACTGTGATGTTCTGCAAAACAACAAGCTTTAAAACACTCTTTTCTTACTGGTGAAAATCAGATGGTCAGATCTGTTTTCTCTCAGGTACTTCGCAGTGTAAGCTTCACAGTGAACATTACTACATCAGTGATCAGTGTGTGGGCAATAAATCACCCTCCGGGGCTCTTTCGATCAGTACCGAGTCTGTGTTCTCATTTACCCCGCGACTATATATATATATATATAAACCCTTCTAGATGCCTCCCTCAGTTCTATTCTCCAGGCCGTCTCCCCCAGGACCCTCCAATCCTACTTAACTGCTTGGAGTGGTTTAAAACATTTTCACCACACTTACAACCTGCCTTTCCCTGATTTTTCCCAGCTCACCATCACCGCATTCATCTCCCATCTCAACGCCAACAAAAAACTCCAAGCCAGCTCCATCAAAGGCTATCGAAGCGGAATTCAATTTTTCCACATGCTCATGTTCGCCTCACCCTCCCCAGAAATAACCAGCTCACAGACATCCATGCTCATCAAAGGCATCCAAAGAGCCCAACCCACCCCCCAGACGCTAGACAGCCAATAACTCTAGATATCTTAACCAAATGCATTTCTACCCTCCGCAGAGGCTACCACTCCATTCACAATGCCCGCACGCTCCACGCCATGTTCATATTGGCCGCCTTCTGTTTCCTTAGATGCTCGGAACTCACCATCATGTCCTGCTTCAATCTAAAAATCCACCCAACCTTTTCAGACCTATCAGTGCTAGATACTGAATCAATCTCTTATTCATTAAGCAAGCAAGACAGACCAACTGAAAAGAGGCCACTTCATTATATCTTCAATCTCCAGTCACCAATCCAACCATACCAAACCCACCTAGCCTACCTGCATTACAGAAGCCCGCAGGCTAAACTCCTGTCTGACCCGCGTTCGTTGACGACTCTAATCACCCCACCACACGATAGGGGAAGTTGTGACCTAATGGTTAGAGAGTTGAACTCGTAACCCAAAGGTTGCAGGTTCGAGTCTTGTACCGGCAGGGATTGTAGGTGGGGGGAGTGAATCCCCTGTATAGAGCCTGTATCTCTACTTCCCACTGCCACAGCAGTGCCCGCTTCCACAGAAGCCTCTTTCTTTTCAGATACCGCAGCAGTACTCGCTCCCGAAGGAGCCCGTAACTTTACTTCCCACTGCGGCAGCAGTGCTTGCTTCCGCAGAAGCCTATATCTTTACTTCCAACGCATCTTTTGGGGGGAGCGCTCTGAGTCCGGGCTAAATGTCGAGCTCGGAGCCCTCTCCCTGGACAGCACGCCAAATACGCATAACCTTTATTCTGTTTATTATATGTAAGTGTGAACTCGTGAAATTATGTTTTAGTAAAAAAGTTCGGGAGGAGCACGTTCAGATAATTAACCTGGCCAATTCATCATCAGCAATTACACCATCTATCCTATCAGCTCGAACAGAACTTCTATAAGTAACCCAAGCCATCTTACCTTCATTCAGCAACCCTCCACCACCCCGACTTCTCTACAGTATTCCAGCATCCCTCCACCACCCCGACTCCTCACTCGCTCAGGGGGAGCGCTCTGGGTTCGGGACATGGGGAGTACCCCAGGTTTGGGAGGAATTACCGAGCTCGGAGCCCTCTCCCCGGACAGCACGCCAAATACGCATAACCTTTACTCTGTTTATTATATGTAAGTGTGAACTCGTGAATCATTTTTTAATGAATCAATTGCAGTCTTTAAATCGTGATAGGCTGTAATTGCAGTGATTTTTTAACTTTTGAACGAAGCAATTGTTTCACGTGACAAACTAAACGCATTAAGATCAACCACTGTGTTCATTAAAATTAGCCAAAGAATATTATGAACATGTCAGACCTTTTGGTTATGAGATTCAAGTATGTCCTTCTGGAGCTGAAATTATTGCTGTACTTTGATACCTATTTCAAAACACGGGCAGAGGGTATGATTTGGAGTTGTGCCGTAATGCTAGGATTTAACTGGAGGTTGGGTGTGTTAAAAATGTAACGCGCTATTATTGTCAGGATCATGGACCTGTTTTGTTATGTTTTGCCCCTGTTTCTGTGTTCCCTTTTTTGGTCATGTTCCTGTCCTCGTTTAGTTAATTAGTCATTCTGTGCACATGTAAGTGGACTGTTGGATTATTAAAGACTCTCGTTTTTGTGAAATCTCCACGTCTCCTCGTTTCTTCTTGCCCGTGCTCCAGCGAATTGTGACAAAAGACCCAACCGAAACCGTTACCTCCGTGTTTCTACCCTCCGTTTTTGTTTCCGTTGTTTTTTCCCTCAGTGTTTTGTTTCTATTGTGTTCTCTATGGATCCCCTCTCCCATCCGGGGTACCTCCTCCTCCTGCTGGAGCAGGGAGAGAGATCGCTCGAGGGCCATACTAGACTATTCCTGGTCCTCGCTGCTCTAACCAGCAACCCGGACGACGCGCTCTGTGCGTTCTACAATGCCAGTTTAAACATCTCGTACAGAGCGCTGTCGTCCGAAGATGGTCCTCGAGCAAATTTCGCCGCCTTTGTGGAGTGGACACTGGCGAGAAATGGATCTCCGTTCCCTGCCAGTTCCCAGGAATTAATCGCCAGTGCCACTGCCGACCCAGAGCCCAGCCCACTATCTCCCCGATGCGCGGAGCGCATGCCCGAGCCCACCGCTGACGGAGAGCTCGCGACTGACGAGCCGTCGCCAAGGAGTGCGACAGAGCTGAGGATCGCCACAGAGCCAGAACCTCTCGGATCGTCAGACCAGGTGCGAGAGCCGGCTACAACGCCTGCCGCGAGGGAGAGAGCCGCAGACAGTGAAAGCGTGGAGAGGAGCTCTGCCCACTGCACTGTGGCCGAGGGCGAGCTGATTATGGATCTGGGACAGTGCAACTCCGAAGGAGAGAGGGCTCCCGTTCCTGGGTTAAGCCCTGAAAGCCTGGAGGCTCACAAATGCCCGCATTCCCGACCGCTCCTGCCTCCTCCTCCGCTGTCGTCTGACAGCCCCTCTGCTCACCCTCAGCCCACCATCTATGCAGTGCGAGCTCCACGGAACTGCCATCCTCCAGCGTCGCCGTGGCTGGAGATTCCCTTGATTCCGCCTCCAGCCTCTAAGCCCCGGACTCTGCCTCGGCCCGTGGACCCGTCGGCTCCACCATGGCTCCTAGCTCTCTCCTCTCCGCCGTGGCCTGGTAGTCCACCAGCTCTGCCGGGCTCCCTCGTCCCTCTGGCTCCGCCTTGGTTTGGCGTCGACCATCCTGCGTCTCGGGACTCCACTCCGCTGGCTTCGCCTCGTCCCTCCGGCTCCGTCAGGTCGCCGGCACCATCTGCTCCGCCTTGGACCTCCAGATCCTCCCTGTCGCCCTGGCTCATCGGCTCTCCATCTCCGCCTCAGGCTCCTCCACCACCTGCACCGCCGCCGCTGGTCGGCTCCCTGGAGTCGGCGGCCATTCCTCCTCCATGGCTCCTCCCTCCGTCGGCTCCAGTGGAGCCGAAGCTGCAAATGACTTCAGTCAAGGTGTGTGAGCCGGCAACAATGCCAGCCACGAGGGAGAAAGCCGTGGACGGTGTGAGCGTGGCTCGCGACTGTGCCACACAGAAGAGGAGAGGGCTCCCGCTCCTAAGTTCTGGCCTGAAAGCCCAGAGGCTCACAAATGCCCGCCCTCCCAATCGCTCCTGCCTCCTCCTCCTCCGCTGTTGTCTGGCAGCCCATCTGCTCGCCCTCAGCCCACCATCTATGCGGTGCAAGCTCCGCGGGACTGCCATCCTCCAGCGTCGCCGTGGCTGGAGTATCCCTTGATTCCGCCTTCAGCCTCTAAGCCCCGGACTCCGCCTTGGCCCGTGGACCCGTCGGCTCCACCATGGCCTATCTGTCCACTGGCTACGCCGGGATCCCTCATCCCTCTGGCTCCGCCTTGGTCTGGCGTTAACCATCCTGCGCCTCGGGACTCCACTCCTCTGGCTGTGCCTCGTCCCTTCATCCCTCCGGCTCCGTCAGGCTCTTTCATCCCCTCGGCTTCTCCTCAGTCCTCTGTCGCTCCGGCTCCACCGCGGCCTCTCGGATCCTCCATCTGCTCCGCCTAGGACCTCCGGATCCTCCCCGTCGCCCTGGCTCATCGGCTCTCCGCCTCGGGCTCCTCCTCCACCTGCTCCGCCGCCGTCGGTCGGCCCCATGGAGTCGTCAGCCCTTCCTCCACAATGGCTCCTCCCTCCATAGG
>NW_015552538.1:1966223-1978699 GCF_001515605.1 Sinocyclocheilus anshuiensis
GAGGGGCTGCCATCCTCCATCGTCGCCATGGCTGGAGAATCCCTCACCTCCGCCTCCAGCCTCCAAGGCCCGGAATCTGCCTCGGCCTGTTAACCCGTCGGCTCCACCATGGCTCCTAGCTCCCTCCTCTCCACCATGGCCCGGCAGTCCACTAGCTCCGCCGGACTCCCTCGTTCCTCCGGCTCTGCCTTGGTCTGGCGTCGACCATCCTGCGTCTCGGGACTCCACTCCGCTGGCTTCGCCTCGTCCCTCCGGCTCCGTCAGGTCGCCGGCACCATCTGCTCCGCCTTGGACCTCCAGATCCTCCCTGTCGCCCTGGCTCATCGGCTCTCCATCTCCGCCTCAGGCTCCTCCACCACCTGCACCGCCGCCGCTGGTCGGCTCCCTGGAGTCGGCGGCCATTCCTCCTCCATGGCTCCTCCCTCCGTCGGCTCCACCGTGGGTCACCATCATGGCTGTGGCCTGGGTCCTGCTTGGCTCCTCCTGCTCCAAGTTCCTCCTGTTTCCTCCCTGGCTCCTTCCTCCATCGTCACCTCCCTGGTCTCTGTCTGCCGGCCCCCTCCCGGGAGTCCATCCTCCTCCTGAGCCACCTCCCAAGTTCCCACCCGTGCCCCCCCTGTTTTTCTACGGCGCGAGGACGCACCTTCCGGGAGGGGGACGATATGTCAGGATCATGGACCTGTTTTGTTATGTTTTGCCCCTGTTTCTGTGTTCCCTTTTTTGGTCATGTTCCTGTCCTCGTTTAGTTAATTAGTCATTCTGTGCACCTGTGTTAAGTAATTAGCCCTTGTATTTAAGTTCCTGTTTGCTCAGTCTTCCTTTGTGTTTCTTCGTGCCCGTGCTCCAGCGAATTGTGACAGTTATAGGTTGTTTTTTTTTTGGAATTAGGTTGGTTATTCATAGTATTAATATGAATGACATGGCTCAGATCATTTGGCAAGAATTAGATGAGAACGTTTGAGTCCATATTGAAATCTCTGACGTTTCATTGCAGTAACTAAGCAAATCGTGCTGCTTGAGAAGCCGTTGAGAGCCTCTTCTGAAACTCAAGGGGGAATACTTGTGAGATTACTGGGGTCTTTTCAGCAGACAAGTCTGAGAAGCAGGAGACTGAAACAGCTCAGCCAACAATAGTATTCTCAATTGTATATTAACTCAAAACAGTAAACTAGAATGTATTGATTGAAACTGATAATCAACATACAAATTGCTATGGCCCCATGGCTCACTTCTTAAGCAACTGTGCTCGACAGAAAAATGTCAGTTACAAAAAACTCATGTCATGTTTTTGTGACAACTTGCCTCAGCCCTTTTTATGTATGTGCACCAGTGATTAGAAATAGTCCAAGGAATTAAAATGTAAACAAATATATGAAACATCAGTCATAGTTATTGCAAATTTATCAAAAGTAGACCTATACATAAATTAATATGCAAATAACATGTTTAGGTCACAACAGCATCTGTTTCTGAATTAATTCAGAATTCATTTATTTGGCATAATTGTTTAATTTCAAAGCTTATTAGCTCAGCCTACTCTACTAGAATGGTAACATTCTTTTATATCATTCTAACAAGTTATATAATTCCAATCAAGACCATGGCTCGCTGGAGTCAGAATGTAAAAATACTATTCAGGAATTAAAAACATTATGCTGGTTGCACATTGTATATTTGTTCTATCATCATACATGCAGTTAACTAGTATAAATTCATACATATCTGTAATTTTTCATGCATTGGAGGATAGTTTGGTTTTGCATAAATAGCTCATTTGACTAATTTATCCATTCATGATGTGCCAGTGGCAGGGTTCTCACTCATGAAAAACCAGAGAATTATAAAATGGTGATTTCCAGGCCTGTAAAAGTCATGGAAGTCAATTAAATCTCAAAAGTCATTGAAGGTTCTATAGTGAGCATAAAAATCATTCTATAAATATCATTATCTTCTTCTGTAGCCAGTGTGAGAGTAGCGGCCTTCAAATCTCACAGACTAGAATACGTCAAATCAGCAATGTTTTTCAAGCTTCAAAAACAACTGCAGTAGTCAGTAGGAGTGGGAGCCCTGCAGATATATACACCTTTCATCATGTAAAGTCATGTCAGATGTAATTTAAATTGAAAACCTTATGTTTCCTGCACATAGCTCTTTTCTTCTCTCTCATTGTTATCCATTATCTTTGCTAGCCCTTTGACCACCTATTATCTTGTCTTTTTTTTTTTTGACTCCTGACTGAGAATGAGTGTGTCTGGTGAGGGGATTAGCGGTGCTGTGTCTGGAGGTGGTGTAGGAGAGCAGTAATACTCAATAATTAATCACCATCAGCAGCGCAGAGCATGGAAGAGTACTCAGGGGTCCCTTGTTAGCTGGGGCCGATCAGTGAAGTGTGAACAGTCTGCAAGCCCTTTTAAACCACATACACACCTGATCAATATTCTGAATTTCAATTCATGCTAAGGGCACGGAAAGACCGTTAGTGTTCTCTGACTTTTTCATGGCTGTGATGTATGGTGAGGGTACAGCACCTGTAGTCAAGGTTACATGTGCACTAACAAGTCAGTGTCATAAAAAAAATCTTTCAGGAGTCCATATTTGAGTCTATATTTATTGTTTCTCATTTCCTGCTTTCGCACTCAGTCACGCACACACACACTTTATGCCCCCGAGCGTGTTCGACTTCTACTCTGATATTTGGCTGGCACGAGAAAGCTGGAACTGCCACAATAAATAATGGAGTCCACAAAGACCGGCGTGGTCTTTATCTTTTTCCCCCCTCATTCTTTTATAAATACAAGCCCACACATACAATAACACAAACACACACATGCACACACGTCTATTTGGCTCTCCTGTGAACCGTCATATGTCTGAATATAGATGTGGCTCAGGTTATCCTTGAGTCATTCGTTCTGCTGTCTCGTAAGTGTGTGTGTGTGGGGGGGGTTTTAACGATGTGTGTATCTCTGTTCATAACGCAGCTCTCTTCCTCCAGGGGCACTGTTATATTTACCGCATGGTAAATGTGTTGACTGTCAGGCCTGGAGATGTGGAGAGTTTAAATTGGATTAAATCATAAAATCACCACATCAATCATTCACAGCTGGGCCCGCCGCCACACGCCTGTCCATGTGCATGTGTGTGAGCGACCGTACATGTGTATGTGGATATTAGCTGCAATGAGAAATGAGGAAGACCTTCTGTGTACGCCTCTAACTGGACGGTGATTGAATTGCCAATTGTGAGTGGGGAAAAAAGCAGTGCTCATTTGGACTGATTTGATCTTAAAAGTGTTCAGTCTGGCAGATGATTAGGTGACTGTGTGATTTAACAGGTGACTGAATGATTGGGGATGATTAGTGTTATTTGTTAAGTCACGCATCTCTAGCATCACTTTTTAAAAAAGCGTTAACCCTAAGGCTGGAAATATGGCACATAACTCATCCCACATTGTTTGTTTGTACTACCTTGAATCATGCGGCTTGTTGAGGAGAGGCATGTTTGTTACTTTTCTAAGCAACTGAAATATATATAGAGAGAATATAAATGCAAAACAGCAAATTACATAAAATTAAGCAAATTAAATTATGTATTTTATATAATGCATAATATACAGTGGGTACGGAAAGTATTCAGACCCCCTTAAATTTTCCACTCTTTGTTATATTGCAGCCATTTGCTATAATTTACCTGTTTTTCTTATTTGCTCATTTATTTTTTGTGCTAAAATGGGATGAAAAATCTTGTTGAAGCTATATATTTAGATTAAGGGATAGTGTTCTGAGTGACACTACATGTCAGTCAGAACACCTCAGTAACCGCATAGCAACACCCTGGCAACCACCCACTACAGTCTAGTATCATTGCAGCAAGTTTTGCATGGGAAGGCCCTACTTAATAATCAACAAAATCTCATGGTAGTTTATAACTGTTTTACATTTTGCTGAACTGTTTGCAAATTCATATGAATTTGTATGATCTTGTTCATGTTTTCCTACAATCTGCTTACGCCCCAGTTACAGTTACTTTTAATGTTTTTTCCCCCCCTAAAAATTATGGGTGGGAGAAAATATTGATTCTCCGATGCAATGCGATTCTCTCTTCAACGATTCTGAATCTGATTCTGCTTATATAATTTAATAAAAATGCATAAAATAAATGTGATATAAAATTTATATGAAAATGTAGCCATGTGAGTAATATAAAAAATTGAGGATGCAACACATCGTGATGCATCGTGATATCGAATTGAATCGAATCATTGGCATGATAATTGTAATCAAATCGAATTGTGAAACCAGTGAAGATTCATACCCCTAATAAAAATTTACATTTTCAGCTGATTCACATTGTACAATTTCATCTGAAATCAACATATTAACATTTTTCTGTGAAATCTGGTTGGCCATAATTTATTTTTGTTATTTACTTACTCTTATGACATACCAAGCTTGTATGGCTTTCTTTGTTTTTTGCACTGGTTGCTGTTTTCAATGCAATTATAATGAATGTGGACTGGAACTTTTAAGCTTTAAAATGGATTATAAAGTATCAGAAATGTCCCATATGATATGTCATATTAAAAAAAAAAAAACACTAAAGGCCTTTCCACACTGAGCGCAATGCGAAAAAAGCGAGGCGTATCGCCGACGAACGGTGCTTTCACACAGAGCACGAAACGATTGTTCGCCTTCTGCTAATTCACGTCTGCACGCTAGGTGGCGCTGAACAACAATGCATTTTTCCTCAAATATGTATCTCGTATATGGATTTAACATCTAAATTAAGATAAAGTTTGGCTCTACGCCAGAAACACAAACTATCTATAATGCTTACAAGAATAGGCTACATCCTAAAATATAATTAGAAGTACAATTATCATCAAGCAACACTTGAAAATTTATTTACTTACCCACTTTAAACCATCATCGAGTGCTTGTAATAACTTCCGATTGTGATCTATAGTTGATTTTGATTCTATAATAAGCAGACACATGCACTCTTTGTATGTTTAATAACGCTACACTGCTAATATTTGTCATAAACATCCTTTATTGCTATAAAAATACCATGAGCTGCATACAAAACACATACAGAAAATATATCATCATAATCATGTCTATTTGCTTTCATATTTCATGTGTAGAAAAAGAGTGAACGCGCTCTGACTCAACACTCGCACACGAGGAAGAAAACGGACAGTGCTCTACAGATCACATAATTCAGTGGAGAATTAATAGAAATGTTATTCTGTATAAAGAACGTGAGAATAAATCTGTTCTCAAATACCAACGATAACAAGAACTCAGCATCCACTCTCTTCTCTTATCCGGGATACTCTTCTACGGTGTTTGTGTTCACTGGTTTTCGAAACAGCGCTACCATTCTCACGCTTTTGTGCAACAGCAGCTGCTCTGGTCACATGATCCTAGCTCAAATCTTATTGGAAGGCACGTGTTTTCGCTTTACGAAACTGAAAAGATTTGTCGGACTGGTGCGAAAAAAAAACATTCGCATTTTTGGTTGCGAATGTTCACGGTCTACAGGTGCATCTCAATAAATTAGAATGTCGTGGAAAAGTTCATTTATTTCAGTAATTCAACTCAAATTGTGAAACTCGTGCCATGACATTCTAATTTATTGAGATGCACCTGTATGTGGAAGCATCCATAGAAATGTATTTATTCCAGTGCGTCATCGCATCCGATATTCGTTTCGCTTTTTCGCGCTCAGTGTGGAAAGGCCTTAAGGTTGTGTGAGGAACATATGGAAGTCATTGTTCACTGATCATTTTCTCCTCCATATTATTTGTTGTGATTCATTGAGAGAGCTGAACTGACCATATCAGTCAGATTTGTGAACGAATCATTCACATTTTGTGAACTGGATTAACCAATTCATTAAAGAGATCTGACTTGAAAAACAATCAATTCACAATTTAGACATTGCTGCTTCCTGGAATAAAACATCAGAGGACGGATATCAAGATTTTCAGTTAATAATTGCCTAAATGGGTCTGTTCCAGAACAGTCCTATAAAATGAACCTTTTATGTTTCACTGAGGAAAGAAAGTCGTTTGGGTTTGTAACAGCATGAGGATGAGTAAATGTTGGGTGAACTATCCCTTTAATTAAAGCCGTAATAAGTGATCTCATGCACTTTAACTGGTGGCTGTGAAAATGTGAAATCTTTATATTCTACATTTTCTCATTTTTTTTTCTCTCTCTGTCTCTCTCTCTCCTCTCTCAGAACCCTGAGATTATGTGTGGGAGAGGGATGATAAGCCATTTAAAGACATCACAAGAGCACTCTCTCTCTTTCGCCCCTTTGCCTTTTTAACACACACACACACACACACACACACACACACACACAAAATAAAGTCTATTAACCTCTCAAATGCTACTGTTCCTGATGGGATTTAGGCCTTCCAGTGTCTGAATTTGGCATGCAATTCATCATCAGTAGAATGTTATTGTAAGATAATTACGGATGAAGAGGAAGGGTTTGCACACACTTAAGTTTACATTAATTATTTGAAAAAAGACGGGAAGCAGGGAATATAGGTGTTATTTGATTAGATATAACAAGTCTTAGAGGGAATTCCAAGAATACCATATAGCTGCAGGGAGTAATTTAGAGGTCTGCGTTAAAGTGACAGAAGCAGTGCATCATGGGGGAGTCATGTGACACGACTGTGAAATGAATTATTAACCTGAAATGATGTTAAGGTGCTTTATCAGCTGGAGACTTCAAATAAAACCGTAAACAGTGGTGATTATGGGTGGTTGACATGTATATGCAGTACTTGTGTTTTGAGAAATGTATTTTTCACACTGTATTCATTTATATTAACTGCAAAAAGCTAAACGTTTGTTAAAAATGGTGAAAAACAGTTACAGCAATTAAAATATACCCTTTTCCTTATCCTTTAATGTATTATTTACCTAAAATCTTGAAAAATGTTCATTGTGACGAGAGGGGCGGAGCCGAGAGCCGTGGGAACGGAGCGAGGCTGGTGGAGTAAATGCTAATGCACGACACCTGCGCCACTCACCGGTCTCGAGTCCAACACTGTCGTCACTCCTCCTTTTATCCTTCCGGAGCTCCTCCGTGGGACTCGAGACCGGTGAGTGGCGCAGGTGTCGTGCATTAGCATTTACTCCACCGGCCTTGCTCCGTTCCCACGGCTCTCGGCCCCGCCCCTCTCGTCACATTCATGTTCCTTGTTAACCATCCATATATATTTGCCTTTGAATCCAGTTACCAAACTCTGTGCCTCTTTATTAATGAATATATCAGTCAAATTTGGGTTCAATAGACTTGCGCATAGCATTCAGATATCTAGTTCGCCTCTCTGATAGTGCTCATCATTTGTTCTTACACTTTAAAGGGAGATGATACACTAAATCATTACTGCATATCTTTTTTTTTCCTGACCTCTTTGTTAACGAGTTTAATTAATTTTCTTAAAATGTTACACACCCAGAGTTCTTTTTAATAATCGTGGGTGTCCTACATTACTCAAACTTTTAAGAAACACCCATTCAAGGAGAGAGGACAAAGCAATCAGTGTGTGCTTATTCTCCGATGGAAATGGTTTGGATGCCCTCTGAAAACAGGCTTCTATAACCTCTCAGGTGGGAGAATTGTGTGGACGTTGTGCACAGACAGCAAACATGAACACAGAATGCAGGTGATTGAGTGGCTTCGTGGGAAGGCAGAGAAATCAGATAAAATATGAAGAAGTCATACTTTAATATGATTTTACCAAGAAAGAAATGCTTAAAGATTGTATCTCTCTTAGCTTTGTATCACACATATACATATATATGGAGAAAGTAAGAAAGCAAAAATGTCTGAATTCCAGAGAAATTTAATTTTGCGTACTTTACACATTATTGCTGGAACTTTGTACATAAAGCAAGTACATGGAGAGCAGAAAGTTATTATAAATACATATATTTGGGGGCCATTTGCCATTTCTATTATGAAAAATTATGTATTGCTCTGATTAGTATATTCAGATATGCTTTAATTATTCATACATATATTCATGAAATAATCATTTTTTATTTTACAGTGCAGTTGTATTATAATAATGCAGATTATGATGATGATTATTGTTAATATTATTATTACTATATAATCCCCATCAGAGCTCCTCACACATGATGTGAAGAATCTGAGGCAACAGAGTTTCAGTTGATAAGAAAATGATCAAAATTAAATGAACTTGGATTCTGTTCAAATTATATGGCCTTAATGTGGTGATTCTTGAGTGTTGCTATGTGGTCAGTAAAACCAACTAGATTTGTACATTTCTGAATAAATTTTGAGTGGGTGGTTGCTATTCTTGAGTGTTTTTTAGTATGTTGCTATGTGGTTGCTAAGGTATACTGAGGGGTGTTTTAAAGCAACAAGCCTCAAGAAGCCATGGTTTACAGTGATTTTTAGAACAGCTAAGGGATGTTGTTATACCGGGCAAGATCTCATAAAATAAACACAAAGCAATAAAAATCTATTAATTTATTGGTAACAAATAACCATTTTTTCACCAAGTTCTTCAGCAATGTCTAGCAGCAACGAAGTAATACTGATGTAATAAGGTCAAAGGTTTGTTTATAGAGTATTTTACAACGTCTTCGAATGTGGCTCAGCCAATCATAATCAAGAATCGGAATTATCCATTTTACATACTATATTAAAAACCATTATATTATATATTGCTAATCGGATGGTAATGTATACTGAGTGTTTTTAGCATGTTGCTTTGGTGTTCTGGGTGTTTGCTTACTAGCCCAGATCAAAATAGCACAGCAAATCTCTATAGTATTGTTTAATGTAAGTCTATGGGGTTTTTCCAACAGTATTATCACTCAAAAACTGCCCAGTCATTTAAAAAAAATATTCTGTAAACCAGTAGGGGACTGCAATAATAATAATGTTTTCGAATAGATTTCTTAAACACACTCTTCTATTGTTCCAGTAAAGTAGTCCTGCCCCAAATTCACGCCATTGGTTGAGTCAGAAGTTAAAATGTCGGGCCGCTCAAACAAACAGAGCAGTGTTTGACAGCGTCACCGTCTTTACCCACTTCACGAAGTCAGCCTACTGGGTTTTAACATCGACAAAATTACACACTTCACCTTTAAATCTTGTGTTTGGCAGAAAAGCAAATGCAGGTCTGGACGTGGGTAGCTTGTGCTTGTATGTTGCCTGTATGACATGTGAGGTTTCTATCTGTGTCTCTGTCAGGCTGGAGAGGAAGATGACAGCTCTCAACCCAGTGCTGTTCCTGCTCTGCGGTGTCTCTGTGTCTCTGACTCTGAAGGTGGTGTCAAAGAGAGGCTCAGGTATGTCCAATTTCTGTCTGTCTCTCTCTCTCTCTCTCTCTCATTACTCTCATTACAAGGGCTTGCTCTTCGCATTAAAGTGTAACATCAAATATTATTTCACGGCGTAATGAAAGCTGCTATGCTAAACTGCTCTCACCGGCCATGTGACTGTACATATTAAAGCTTAATTTAATGCAGCATTGATTGTGAAGGTCATTCTTGTGTGCTGAGATAGTGAGTGTGTATGTGTGCTTTCCTTTACGCACAAGTAGGCAAGTACATAATCACCAAACTGCGCACACACACAAATGGGAACACATGTAAATACACACATACATTTTGCAACAGAGAACAGGTTGGGAAGAGAGCAGTGCCAGCCCATCTGTCAGAGGTGATACTCTAATGTGTGTGAGGGAGGGTGTGTGGGGGGGTGAGCGAGAAAATGTGTGTGTGTGTATGGCTGACTCGGAAAAAGAGCATAAAATGTGAGCCAAGACCACCATGTACTCCAGATAATTAGGTGCAGGGAGGTGTTATGAGTTAAACTGCAGTTTTATGTTCCTCTGGACCAAAATTTGTATTTCCTGATACCTCCGTTTTCTCCTGTAGCATAATGACAACACAAAAAAGAGTTACTCAATTACTGAAACTCAAGGTGTTCACTGAAAATGATCTAAAAATATAAACCCTATTTCAGCATTGGCTGAAGAAACAGTTATTATGTATAGTCTGATGGAAACTGGCGGGAGTCTTTTAAGGACAATTTCAGCATCTTGCCTTAAAGTCAGCATGAAATGGCATTCGCAACCCATTATACTTCCATAAGTAGCCATATTTCTGATTGAAACAGGATATTCAAGCAGAAAAAAATGTAGAATGGCAGTTGATTTTATCTGTAAGCACTTGATTGGATTGTGAAAAGTGGTCGTTATGTACCAGAATAGAGCCAGATCTGCATGGGTGTTTGCTAAAACAGTTCTTAAATTGCTATTTGGTTTTTGGTTATCCAATTCATTCCAAAATCAAGCAACAAGGAAAGTCAATTCAGAGATGAAATGATGATGAAAGATTCTTTTTTGGAATGGCATTCTTTTTGACCCATCAGAATGTTATAACTTGATCTTCTTCACTGGTGTGGACTTCCAGTCATTTAGTCCACTTAAACCTCTATCCATTTTTGCAATCGACTGCAAGCTTACATTCAGATCTGCTATTTTAAGAATCTAGCACTAGTTTATGTTGCACTGGTTGTCTTAGAATAAAATTGGTCCATAGTGGCATAGATAAGTTTTAGGTATTGATTCCATTGTTGAAATGTGCTATTCACAGTCAGCCACCATTGATTCATTGCATAAACAAAGGTTACCTGATAACAAAAGGGTTACCAAGACAATGAGGAGTATCTGGTTGGTCATGTGCTCTCAGCTTATAGTGACCACCATATGTAGAATAAAAAAGCTTTAATAAGGCAAATGATATTCAATTCAATTCAATTCAAGTTTATTTGTATAGCGCTTTTCACGCGTGTTAAATGATATCTCATGTTAGTGTCCATGATTTTAAACTGCTCACTAAAGAAGTAATATTCTTTTCTGCTGGGGTAAAACTTTTAATTTTAAGAAATGTTAAGAATGTGCAATGTTAAGAAAGTAAATAGAGCCCATTTTGATTTCATGGTGACTTTAAAAAGCATGTTTCAAAGTACAGTCATCTTATGAGAACGCACCTCAATGCAGCCTTGAAAAGACACTCGAAATCCACACGTTTGAAATCACTTAAAGCACAGCCTTACGAAGACCTTTGACCATGGGGGTGTTGAAGGCACACTACTTTAAAGGTTTTTTGAAGGCACTCTAAAATTACAGTGGTGCAGGACTGCCACCGACCGCTGTGTGATGAAAGCATGCCGGATGTAATGTCTAGTACATGTACTCAAGATGTACTCAAATTTGTACATGCTGGCTTTCCTCTTATAGGAATGTCTGAGGACAACGTCTGTTGCTTGCTGTTGATTACCAAAAATAATATTTTTGATGCACTCCTCTGTAAAAAAAAAAAGAATGGGATTTAGTTTACAGTAATACACAGACTATAGCAACCATTGCAGAGCGTTTTCTCCTTAAAAGAACAGTGTATCAAAGACAGTCTTAAAATGTGGTTTAAAACCACCCTTGTTCCCTACCATCACAAACATGTAACCAATCTTGTCAACTTGCAGGGTGGGGCTTTTCATATCATTTGCTGTCTGGGATGGCAAAAGGGAACATGGTTTGTGTAACTTTAGCAACACATTATTAGCTGTTTAATAACATAGTCAAGCCAAAGGCTAATGATATCAATTTTCTTTGTGTTGTAGAGAGCGATACATAAAATGCATTACCATTCTTATTAGGGCTGTCAGTTTAACGTGTTAACTTAATGAATTAGTTATGAAAAAATAACACAAATAAAAAATTTTAATGCAGTTAACGCACTGGCCCTGCCCCCAGACCTGTAGGTCACCTTACATTTCACATAGTTGACTGTTGACAAAAATATGATGCAGGGAAACAACTCCATAAATGCAGTTATGCCCTAAAATTCAAGATATTGGGGCAAAATTGCCCCTGTATGCGTTTTTGTCTCATATTTATATCATACCATATCACACACGAGTGCTGATTTTGTCCCGAATATCACGAGTTTAAATGTGATTTATACAACAGTTCAGTAAATAAGTTGATATTTTTAAGCACAATCATGTGTTTTTGCTAAATTTTGCAGAGAACATATTACCTTTTAAGTAGGGATGCACCGATACCACTTTTTCCAGTACTTGCCCGTTATCGATATTTTTATTGCATTTGTAAATTTTTTAAATATTGGGTACAGAAACCAAAAGGGTATGTATAATGTTAGTTGGTGCGCATCTGTGCCGCCGCGCGCTCAATCCACTCAGAGTCAGCGTGCTTTGTTTATCAGCTCGCGCACATCAGCTATACAGGCATTAATACTGAATATTTTATAGTCATTGCATGCATATACTTCGTAGACATCTTTAATCTCTAATAACTCCATTCTGCTGTCTGTTGTCGGTGTTTCTTTGTCTGAATATGGCGCTTATCACATGCTGTGTGGTATCGGCGTTTGGTATCGGGG
>NW_015552538.1:1978762-1980376 GCF_001515605.1 Sinocyclocheilus anshuiensis
TTAACGAGTACGAGTACAGGAGACCAGTATCGGGCCCGATACCGATACCAGTATCGGTGCATCCCTACTTTTAAGCCATAGCAGAATTGTTTCGCGTCTCCGAGCAACACAGCAGTGTTTAGTTTCTGAATGAATCCGCATTTCGAACGAATCGTGTGAACCAATGATTCAAAAGCCCATTTATAAAGAGAGCCGTTTACTTCATTCCTGAATGAATCAGCCGTTTGAACGAATCAAATGAAGACATTTACCACCACCTCCTGGCAGATTTAGTTTCTTATTTAGAGTATCGTTTAATAATAATAATAATAATAATAAAAACCTGTGCCGCCGCGCGCTCAATCCACTCAGAGTCAGCGTGCTTTGTTTATCAGCTCGCGCACATCAGCTATACAGGCATTAATACTGAATGTTTAACATTATATTCATTGCATACATATACTTCGTAGTAGACATCCTTAACTCCTTTCTGCTGTCTGTTGTTCTGCTGTTGGTGTTTCTTTGTTTGAATATGGCACTTATCACATGCTGTGTGGTATCGGCGTTTGGTATCGGGGCATTTTAACGAGTACGAGTACAGGAGACCAGTATCGGGCCCGATACCGATACCAGTATCGGTGCATCCCTACTTTTAAGCCATAGCAGAATTGTTTCGCGTCTCCGAGCAACACAGCAGTGTTTAGTTTCTGAATGAATCCGCATTTCGAACGAATCGTGTGAACCAATGATTCAAAAGCCCATTTATAAAGAGAGCCGTTTACTTCATTCCTGAATGAATCAGCCGTTTGAACGAATCAAATGAAGACATTTACCGCCACCTGCTGGCAGATTTAGTTTCTTAATTAGAGTATCATTTCATTAAAAAAAAAAATAATAATAAAAATAAAAACATGAAAGGGATAGTACACACAAAAAAAAATCTATTCTGTCATAACTTACCCTCATGTCGTTTCAAACCTTTCTTTTGTGGAACATAAAAGAAGGTATTCTGAAGACTGTTGGTAACAAAGCTGCTTTAGTTACTAATGACTTTCATTATATGAACAAAAAATACTGAGATGTTTCTCAAATTATCTTTTTTTATGTCCCATAGATTATCTTAGGCCGTGGTAGCCTAAATGTTTATGTGTAATACATTTTATGTTGAATCAAGTAAAATATTTCTTTCTAAAGCTACAATTTGTAATGTCTACTTGATACTTTCTCATTTAAAGGGGTCATATGATGCGATTTAAATTTTTCCTTTCTCTTTGGAGTGTTACAAGCTCTTGGTATTCTTATACATCGACTTGTAGATGACCCCATATGATTTGCTTTTCATTTTCTTTGCAATCAGTTTGGTTCTAACATATATAGCTGAATGAAGCTAATATTGCCACTTGTCGTTGTTTACCATTTACTACTTCAGTTAACCAAGTGAAATAAAAAAATGGAAGAAATTATTTTTACATTTAAATATGTCATTTTGATTATCAAATATGAGTTTTAAGGGATAAAATTACTGAAATTACTGACAACATGTTTACTTTTGCTTGGTATCACACAATGTAGTCTTCTCAACTTGACCTTCCATATCTTCCATATAAATATTAGCTCTTTTTTTTTTTTTTTAAA
>NW_015552538.1:1982959-2009931 GCF_001515605.1 Sinocyclocheilus anshuiensis
TCATGTCGTTTCAAACCTTTCTTTTGTGGAACATAAAAGAAGGTATTTTGAAGACTTGGTAACAAGGTTTGCAATGACTTTCATTGTATGAAAAAAATACTGAGATGTTTCTCAAATTATATTCTTTTATGTTCCATAGTTTATGTTGGGCCATTGTAGCCTAAATGTTTGTGTGTAATACATTTTATATTGAATCAAATAAAATATTTCTTTCTAAAGCTACAATTTGTAATGTCTACTTGGTACTTTTTCATTTAACACAAAACTAGCTTTAAATAATCTTTTGTTGGTATTTTCACAGTCAAATTTAATTAGATTCATTAATCGAAACATCATGTAATTAATTAATTAATTACAAATTTTAATCGACTGTCAGCCCTAGGCTAATTCTTATACATCGACTTGTAGATGACCCCATATGATTTGCTTTTCATTTTCTTTGCAATCAGTTTGGTTCTAACATATATAGCTGAATGAAGCTAATATTGCCACTTGTCGTTGTTTACCATTTACTACTTCAGTTAACCAAGTGAAATAAAAAAATGGAAGAAATTATTTTTACATTTAAATATGTCATTTTGATTATCAAATATGAGTTTTAAGGGATAAAATTACTGACTTTAAAATAAACATGTTTACTTTTGCTTGGTATCACACAATGTAGTCTTCTCAACTTGACCTTCCATATAACCAGATGTAATATTAGCTCTTTTTTTTTTTTTTTGAATGCACTGGCCATATTCAGACATTTTTTTACTCACGGGTTTGTTAAAAGTGTTAATTAATCCACTCGCTGAAGTTGACATGCAACCTAATGATGTCATGTGACACTGTTGCATACAGCATTCTGTTTCACGTACTTAAAAAGATTAGTATGCAGTACAGTACATACTATGCAGTATGCAATACACTAGTTTTCCATTCCAAGCAACTGTTAGGAACTGCACTCACAGAAGTTTCATCACTTATGCATGACCAGGAGTTCGTCCACCCGGAAAAGTAGTCCCACCTCAACGGGACGATTCAGACAATTTCACAACTCAGGTAACACACATAATTCTAATAACAGCTTTAGTAAAAACACAAGCTTCATATTTTCCAAATTCTTATATGTGGCAATTGACACGTTCTCCAAGACCGAAAGTAGCCTGTAATATTCCTATAATGAAATGGGGAAGTGTGTTGAAACCAGCAAGAGAGTTTTATTGGACAGTTTGTATACTCTGCACTGTTCAGCTCAGTGACGCTTCTGACTGTATCGCGGCAGAATCAAAGCTTCAAAGACACTATTAAATGTCAGTCACATCAACATCACTCTCTATGCTGAAAATGAAATAATAACTATTTCCCTTTCCATCTGATCATCTCAGCAGAGGCCCAAGGCATGGCCCAGACATCAGTATGTGTGCGTGAATGTGTGCGTGTTCGTGACTTTGAGCGACACAAACACACATCTCATCAGCACAGCATGCATTCCTCTTGATGTGTTTTAAAGGACTTCACAGCTGTAATTGAACAAGGACACGTTCTGATTGGTTATGAAATATCAAGCTCTAATTGTCTTTTGCATTATGGATTATGAAGATGCTGAAATTTGAATGTAGATTTATGAAAAGAGATTTGAGAAATGAGAGGAAAAATGTCATCCTTAGAGACGAAGAGGGACGGTTCTTTTCTAAAGAAACGATTTAAGTTGATTTGAGGCTGATTCATTGGTGCATTTTACAAGAAGTTTGCTGATGATATTCGTATTAGGCTTGTAAAAAGAACATTTGGTGATTTCAAGGAAGGGCAAGACCTCATAAAACAAAAATAGCTTGCAAATGGACTAGTCAAGGTAGACACCATATTTAATTTGACGTGAATGAAACCAAGGCTGTGAGAAGTGCAGTTAGTTTAATGGATTGTATGTTCTTCGGTGAAACTAACAGCAATTAAATGTATCCCTTACAGCCTCTTTTTGATTTAAGTCAAATAAAAATAGTATCTGTCTTGACTAGATCCCTTCTCACCAATATCTTATTATTTGTTATCCTTGAAATTCAAGAAAGTTAAATGATTTGTTCAAGTCCTCCTGGGAAGTTTTTTTTTTTATGTGTTGTGATGTCATAATTACAACATTAGGTGCCTTCAAATCAGTTTCGCTGGAGCAAGATGCTGATGTACTTTTTATACTTTAGTTTTTTAGTTTTTATTTGTGATGGTTATGTAAACATAATTATTATGCATTACATTCCATTGTAAATATTATTGTATTTTGTACATGCAATTTAGCTAATTTTATAATATTTATAGATATTTTTTATATATTTTCTGTCAATAATAAAAATAATGATTTCAAACATTTCCGCAAATTTACTGTCAACTACAGCTGTATTCACTGCGTTCACCATGTTTTCGTAAACTCAGAAACGCAAGGCTCAAAGAAATCCACAATTTCCCACTTGCAATTACAACATTGTGGTGGCAATACATATGCATTCAACTTGTTAGTACAATCTTTCCAACATGACTTGAATGCAACCAAAAGATAATTTTCATGATTTTGATGCATCTTTTATGTTGCACTTTTTATACTGACACCTAGTGGTGTGGATGCAGCATAACGCAAAATGCAAATGTAGTCAGGTATTAATGCGAGTGTGTAAATGCATTCAAAATCAGCCTTCATTCATTTATTCAGCAAAGAAAAATGTCCAGTATTATGGAGATTGTAGAATTCAGCTGGTCATGTGATCTCATTATGACAGCCCCCATGAGGCGACCCGTTTCATATAGAATAAAACTACTTTTATTAAATACTTGCATACTTGATATGCAAGAAGTATATGTCAAAAGCACTTTTTCTTTATATATGAAACATTTTAATCAGGGAAACTTTAAGAGTTAAGGGGTGATACAGCATGTGTGAGCTAGAGATGTTTGCATATGGATATCCAGTGATGAAAATCTGTGTGTTTATACAGTGAACGTGGAAATTTGACTTTATAAATGACAGAACCTCCAATTAAAACAAACCAACACAACTCCGACACGCACAAACACACACGCTCAAAGTGTCAGTTCACCCTGTCTCATTAAGCACACTATAGTTCCCTCGCTCTCTCTCAATCTATGTCTGTTGTTTAAATGCTAATGATGGATTAGCCCGTGCTCTGGCCTCAGGATTTTCTCTCTTTATTCCCATGTTTGTTTCAGTTCTCTCTCTCAGGTCTTTCTCTTTTCTCTTGCTGTCATGTTACCGTGACCCGCAGACCCTCTCTCTTTATATGAGCCAATGAAAGGCCTCCAACGACAGAAAAGACTTCAATCCCTCTTTTCTCCATCTTAGTCGACTAAAGGAATTTTTCCATTATTCCCCTCAGCGCTGTGAGAAAATCACTCTCTCCCATTGGTTAACAGGCCACCTGCTCGCCCGGCGAAACTGCTCAACCTCCGTCACCATGGCGAGCCAGAGGCAGAGGTGAGCGAATGAGAGGTATGGGAAAAGATCAGGGACGAACAGTCGCACTATTGTCGGACAGAGACATGCTCGAGGTTGGCGGAAACTCGGAAGGGTCAGTGCGCGGTCGAGGAAAGGTCAAAACGAGGGGCGGGGAGGAAGACGCTCGTTCGGCACGGCGTCATGGAAATGTCCTCAATTTGCTCGATGCGTTCTGACTAAGACAAATTAGAGGTGGACAAAGCGATTTTTGCGATTGCTGATCCGAGAGACTCCATGGGAACAGTAAATAAGAGCAGCAGTGCATTGTGGGAGATTAAAATGACTTGTTTGGCCCAAAACACATCAGCTTAGAAATATGGGGTACATAATGAGTTTATATGAATATACCTACTCAAAACAGCTATAACCATAAAGCACGGAGAAGCAAAGGAGCCTCGTTCCACCTCTTCCTCTCACTCTCTCTCTTTCTATCTCTACAGAGAGCAGTAGGAAATGGAAATGCACACTTTATGGGTCTGGGTGATTGGATTTGCATGGCGTCAAGCCAGCGCAAACACACACACGCAAACACACACACACACTAAGACACAAAGTGTCTGAGAGAGCAGTGGTAACTCAAAGTCAACATGACAGTTTTACTGGGGTGCAGTTGCTCTCAGTGTCTAAAGCAAACAGCCATTTACTGTTGCACTAAATACCGACTAGCATTTGCCCTCAATATCAGAGAGAGAAATTACCGACTCAAATTCAAGCAGGGAATGGAAAATTTGAAACCAGCGTTTGAGTTTCCTCTTAAAAGAATAGCCGTTAATGCGCGAGTGCGTCGAAAGAGCCAATCGAGATTGTCAGAATGAATTTTCGATTCCTCCGAGCATGATTACATACCGTATCTCTCAATTACAAATAACTGTTTCATCTTTGTAACTCTCGTTCTCTCTTTTAATGGAAAATACTTGCAGTCCGCTTGGTTTTTCCATCCAGACTCTTGTATTTATTTCTGAATGCAGAGAATTGATCATAATTATGGCTGAAAAGCCAGTTATAGTCTCCCGTGTTCAGAAGTGCTTGCTTTATGTTTTAACTGCAACACTTCAAATTGGCTTTGGATGCATTTCAGGTTTCTTTTCATTGTGCATAAGAGCTTCCGGAAAGCGGCTCGAGTCTGTCGCTAGCCCACCTGTGGCAGGATGACAGCGTGTGGCGTACTGCTTTACTGCATTTGATCAGAGGCCTTCGCCAAGTCTTATTAAGATGTTCCTGTTTAAGTAAGCACGAGATATACTCTTTATCCTTAAATGGCTCTTTGTTAAAGCAGAACATTTGAATTAAATGAGATACAATGGTTAATTTAATATTACTGTAATTGACTCCAGTGGTCGGGCATTCCACGGTAATATCACAGAGGAGGACTGCCTTCTGGTTGAAAGAGAGCGAGAGAGACGGGAGGAGAGAGTAAGAGTGACAAAGACGGAGAGTGAATGTTAGGAGACCTCGAGGGATGAGGTGACCTACAATTAGTGACAGTAACATGATAACTCAAGGCCAACAGCAGTCCATTAGCATATTTCATAATTGATTACAGAATATCTTCGGAGGATGAATATTTATTCAGACCTAGTTAGGGCCAATTTAAGGGCGAATTAATGAGGAAACGAGGCTTAAAAGGAGACCTGTGCTTTCTCTTTCTTCCCTTTTCCGTTAGATGTTGAATAATGCAATTATGTAAATTCAAGGTTGATGGCTGCAGAGGAAAACAAATTCCATAACACATATTCATCCCATGTGACCATGATGGAGATCTGTTTAGTCCAGTCCCATGATTGTTCTTGTTCTTAACTGCTATGAAAAAAAAACTTGTCATATGTCTTGTATCTCTACATTTTTTGTTAGCCTGTGATTCTGACATTTCAAATAGATTTGTGCAAATTCTGTTCTATTAAAAAATAGTTCTCAGAAGAAATCAAATTAATTGTTAATGTCATTCCTAACCTGTATTTTTAGTTGTTGTTGTTTTGTGGGACACGAGGAACTCTGCAGAATGTCCAAGATGCTCTTGCAGACAGTTACCAGGGGCAAGTTGTTTTTTAAACAATAAATAATTTTTGTATTTTCCTCACACATGGGAAACAGAACAAAATTTCTTCATGTGGTAACATCTGATTTCATTTTATTTAATCAAAGTAAAAAATATAATTATTTATTTAAATATTAAAATGTATTTAAATTATTTAACATCATTAAATTAACCTAAATATTATGTTACACCAACAACACTAAATTTAAGGTTTAGATCAGGTGGAAATAGTTTTTACTTCCGATGATCTGAAATATAGCTTCATTGTGCTTTTTTCTTGTTTTAGAATTTCTTGGGTTCAAAGGCATCAGTCACATTTTACTTGGAAAGCAGCAGCATGAATATCCTACACATCTCTATGTGCTGTTGCAATGAAGAAAACAATCAATCAGGTTTGGAACATGATGGTGACAGAATTATTGTTTTTGCATGAAAATATCAATTTAAGAATACATTTTGTTGTATTCTTTTTTCTACATGTAGCCATTTTATTCTAGGGAGCGAAACAGCAATCTGATGTGTTAATCATGACCTCGCTGCTTGGAAATGTGTCTGTAGTTATGGAAACTCTGTAGTGAAGCATTTTAACAAGGTTCTTATCTAAGCAACAGAAACCCACTTAAACTAATTCTCCACCTCCATCTACCCAACCACACACTCACACACACACACACACACACACACACACACACACACACACAGAGCTCCCTTGAAGATGAGTGATTCCCTCAAACTTAAGAAACAAGTACACAGAGAGAAGATTGCACGATTATCAAGTAAGATTATCTCTCTTTATCTACTCCTATATTTTATTTTTAAAGCATTTAATTAAAAAAATCTATTAATAATAGCAATAATAGTAACGAAACTCCATTTATTTTGTGAGCATTTGACAGGTCATCACTATGTGGTCGCTAAGGTCTCTATAGTATTCTGGTCTCTAGATATGACTCAGCACCCTCCTTCGTGGTAAATCTGTGGGATTTTTTTCCATGTTTATTTATAATCATAAAGTTTAGTTGCTTAGAAAATATATTAGGTAATAACACACCTCTACTCAATAATCTGCACAATTTATGTCCGCAGCACAAATGGTTCAGGATGAGTTACGTGCCAAAGTTTAATACTTTGTTTAGTAGTAACAAAGTTAAATTGTTTAGAACAGAGCCCTAGTGCCCTAAGTTATATTAATAGTGATTCGGGCTTTAGACATTGAAAGCTATTCAGCATGATCAGTAACGGCAACATCAACATGTTTTTTTCTTCACATTTGTTGTACTCTTCCCTCTTTAATCCTTACTCACAGGTAAAGGCAGTCATGTATTGTTGTGACCAGGGAATACCACTGTCATTTGGTTCTATATGCGCTTTCATTTGTGTGTGTGCATTATATTTCCCATGAGGACTGTAGAGGGGAGAGAAGGAGAGGGAGTTGTTTGATCTTTAACAGGATTATTCATCCTCTTTCCCTTTTATTTATTTAATATCCTTCCTTTATGCAGAGAGCATCTGGGTAGCATTTAAAACATTAAACAACACACATCTCACTAGAGGCCCGTATGCTTTTTTGTATGTTGTGTGTTTGTGATGTGTGTGGAGGCGGAATTCCTTGAGCTGACAGTCCTGTAGCATGATCGATACTGCGTTGAATTACACACAAGTCTGCAAGCCACACATTTCCAATTCCTCCTCTTCCTTTAAAATCTCTCGCTCGCCTTCGGACACATAAACGTACATGCACAGGTCAGTCCTATAACTGCAGTTTGAATTGACAGCAGTACAAGATGTTTGCACTGTATGTTCTGTACGTCATCATGATTTAATTAATTTAAATGTCAGCAGTTTGTTTTCTTTGTTAAAAGGCAAAGGGAATCTTACAGATTCAATAGAAGTTAAGTGCTATTGACAGAATCTGTGAGATGCAGTTGGATACCACAGAAATTAATTTAGACTCGTCTCTTGGTTCTCAAAACCAAAAAAAAAAAAAAAACCTGCAGTAATGCAGTTACAATGCAGTTCTATAAAGAAAGAGATTTTAAAAGGTTTTTAAAGTGGTTTTATTATTTTTTCCATACGATAATGTTTGTTATTACTGTATTTTCAGACTAAACATATTACTATAATTTTAATATGAAGCAATATTGATATGAATGTGTTTGTCTTTATATGTGTGTTTATAATTATTAGTGTGTGTTCATAATTATTAAAATATTGAAAAATATTTTAATATGAATCATTACATTTATAGTTGAATCATATAATTAATTAATAGTACTTTAATTTATAATTACATCTGTGTGTATATGTATGTAAATATAAGTATATGCAGATTGATTCACATGAAAGTGACTCAGATCAGAAGTGTTTTTGTTTTGTTTTTGTATTTCTGTACCATAATGTTTGTTATTTTTGCATTAAAATATTTCCTGTATTGACAAATCTCTGAGAGTTTAGCATGGTAATATATATGACAATGTTAATGTGTTTCGCAGAATAGATCTGCTATGCTGCTGCTGCGGCAGAGGAAGTACTGAGACTTGCTACTTCCAATATATTCACAGACATGCTGCTGTGAGCATGGAGGAAATACTGCTGCTGCACATATAACATTTATGAAATAACCCCCATATATCACTCTATAGCAGATCTATACAGGTGGAGCTGGGGAAGGTGGAGGGTTTCTGAAGCGCACTGCAACTGCTACAGCAAGCACTAGCTGAGTATTTGAATGTTGAACAGCAAGCTCATTGGCTGCTGATGCAAAAGAAACCAATCAGCTGAGCCATGTGAAAAATTATGTCATTATGTCAGATAATGAGATAATGAACCTATCGGCATGTGCCATCTAGAGTTTTATGACAGAAGTTTTGATTTGAAATCAGTCTTTTCACCCTGTTTTAGAATATAAATTTTGTGGTTATATGCTGCTTATGAAAGGCCTTTGGGTGGATTTTTCTATATATACTGTATGCAAACAGTCTCTTTATTGTATCGTTGGATGTATGTTAACTAGGGATGTAACGATTAACCGCGAGCCTTTTGAAAATCGATTTAAATATGTGACGATTCAACTCGGTTGAGATGCTAAACAAATCGCGATTCAATTAGGGGTATGAGTTTATATGAATGTATGTCTGAGGGGAACTTACTGTTTTTAGAAAAGTATAGATGGTATTTTTTTCTTTTCATCTTGCCTCTGTATAATGCACATTAAAGTTCATAAGTGCAGCTCTGCTTTGATTACAGCGGAAACCAAGGAAACGTTTTAAGCGCCACCTGCTGGCAGAGAGTGAATCTGCGTCTCATTCAGCTCGTCTGCGGTTGCGGTTTCATGCAGATATTTTTTATGTATAGTTTCACAAATGAAGAGTTTTTTTTTATTTGTTTTTTTTTTTTATTGGGGCTGTTTTAAAAATTTCAATTTAGTTTTGTTATTTACATTTAAATTATATTTAAATTTTGTTATTTAGTAGACACTTTTATCCAAAGCGACTAACAAATGAGGACAATAGAAGCAATCAAAACCAACAAAAGAGCAATAATATGCAAGTGCTATATTAGTATATTATTATAGTGTTATATTTCAATTTCACAAAGAAACGTGCAGCATTTTGTCCAAGCAATAATAAAAGGACACATTTCATTTATAATTTGTCTTAAATCTAATTTTGTTAAAAAAAAAGCGTGAATCGAATCAAATCGTGAAATCAAAATCGTGAATCGAATCGAATCGTGACTTGAGTGAATCGTTACATCCCTACTGTTAACATGTGTAATGTTTAATTACTGTGCTGTTCTTTACCGCTTTTTTAACGGTTTCTTCCGGTGAAGTGCCTTGCATCGTAGACTTCCATTGTTGTATGGTTGCAAATGTCGTAATGCCCTATGTGTGAAAAACCTCTATATTTGCCAATGTGTAAGTGTTCAAGGGTCTTGTGCAGAGCAAGGTGATTGTTGTTGGTGTGTATGCATTGAGAGGTTATGCATAGAGAGGATATTGTTGGTGTGTGTGTCGAGGCGTTGGATCATGATGGATTAGCAGTAATCTTGGCCAGTGACACTCCCCGGTGGTCGGATCACTAAGCACGCAGCCTCTCAGTCTTTCTGCTCAACACATCTCTCACAGAAAGAAGCCAACCAACCTTTTTGCGGCAGCTACAAGCTTTAAACTCATTGAGGTTTGGGTGATTGACTCACATTTGCGTGCTCACAGACATGGGATTGCTCAAGACAGTTGGCGTCTTAAACTGTCAAGTGATCATTAGTACCTTACTTAGGGGACACACACGAACAAATAAAAACAAGCACACAGTGAGGGAACACTAATCTCTTTGTATTCAGTTTCATTTTAATAAACCAAGCATTTTAATGTGAAAATTCCTCATCACAAATGGCTCATTTTTACTAATGACCCTTCAGAGGAACAAAACCTCAACTGGACTAAAAATCTAATATTTGTCTCAAGGCCAGAGCCGTGATTCAACCTCCCTAAAATGTTTTCACAGTTTCAAAGCAGCGCTTTACTTTTACTGCCATTAAAGACTGCATGAAATGGTTTAAGAAACACAATTTTCTTTCTTGTTTTGACATATTTCCTATTGAAACGGCTAGCTGGGGCAGAACAAATCGAAAGGCTTATGCTTAGCCAACTGCTTTTAAGTAGTACATCACAGCCTGGCAAAATCATGATTTACTACTTGCTATAGCAAGTTGGTGACAGGTGGTGTTAGAGAAAGGAGACATCAATCTAGAGGGCATTTTATTGTACAAACAATTGGAAATGCTCCTGCAAGCAATATCCTTTGGTCATTAAAATTATTATGACAAAATTTTATTGTAAAAGTAATAGTAATAATAATAATAATATATGTGCACTACCGGTCAAAAGTTTGTAATACTTAGGCTTTAAGTCTCTTATTCTCACCAAGGCAGCATTTATTTGATCGAAAATATGCAGTAATATATATATATATATATACACACTGCCATTCAAAAGTTTGTGATCAGATTTCTATTTTGAATAAATGCTGTTCTGCTGTTTTTTTACTTTTTTTTTTTTAAATCAAAGAATAAAAAAGTATCTCAGGTTCCAAAAAAAAAATTTTTTTTTAAATTAAGCAGCAACTGTTTTCAACATTAAAAATAAATCTGCATATTAGAATGATGTCTGACGGATCATGTGACACTGAATGCTTTATATATACAGTGGGTACGGAAAGTATTCAGACCCCCTTCAATTTTTCACTCTTTGTTATATTGCAGCCATTTGCTAAAATCATTTAAGTTAATTTTTTTTCCTCATTAATGTACACACAGCACCCCATATTGACAGAAAAACACAGAATCGTTGACATTTTTGCAGATTTATTAAAAAAGAAAAACTGAAATATCACATGGTCCTAAGTATTCAGACCCTTTGCTCAGTATTTAGTAGAAGCACCCTTTTGATCTAATACAGCCATGAGTCTTTTTGGGAAAGATGCAACAAGTTTTTCACACCTGGATTTGGGGATCCTCTGCCATTCCTCCTTGCAGATCCTCTCCAGTTCTGTCAGGTTGGATGGTAAACGTTGGTGGACAGCCATTTTTAGGTCTCTCCGAAACAACCCAGCATTTTTTAGAGTGTATAATAATATTTTAATGGCTTGGGGAAAAAAACACTTTAATTCAACATGAAATAAAGATGGAGCCGGTTTACTTTTTAAATGCAAGTTCCTGGTCTTATTGTAAACAATTCATCAGTGCATGGTATTTAAAAAATAATAATAATAATTTTTGTAAATTTTCCAAATTTTTCTTCTCACTTCACATATGCTGCATGTATTATTGTTAACCAAAAGTCAAATACTTATTTTAGCAAATTTGTATTCAGTCTGGTTCCATTTTATGGCCCACTAGCAAGCTTGCTTGGTTAGTTAGTTAGTTAGTTAGTTAGTTAAAATAGCTGAAACCAGTAGAGCCATTACTCCAGTCTTTAGTGTCACATGATCTTTCAGAAATCATTCTAATATGCTGATTTCATGCTCAAGAAACATTTCTATTATTCTGAATGTTGAAAACTGCTTAATATTGTACGTTTAACGTTAATATTTTAATATAAAACGTGATAAAAAAATTCTAGGTTCTTTGAGGAATAGAAAGTTCAAAAGAACAGCATTTATTTGAAACAGAAAAACTTTTGCAACATTATAAATATCACATTTGATAAATTCTAGGATTCCTAGTTTCATAATGCTGGAATATGCATGATTTGATTCTATGATTGGTGTGCACACTGTGCCTATACTGTGTATTGTTTAGTGTACAAAACAGTATATAGGTTATGTGTGGAACTATATATAATAGGAATATATATAATAAGAAAATATTTTATTATATTATGTTTTATGTGTTATGTGTTATTATATTATATAATAAAGAATTATATAAAAGAAATACATGCATTTTTGCCATGATTAGATTACAAACTATACCAATTGCAGTAGCTTTTGCAGGGAAGTACTGACCATAAACCGAAACAATGTTACGAAAATGGGTAGGCTGTGGTAAAACAGAGAGATAAAGCTTCACTAATATGTTTCTGTTGGGATTTGATTAAGATCTGATGAACTGATTTTTACAGATGTCAAGTAAAAATATGATGTTAAATATATATATATATATACACACTGCCATTCAAAAGTTTGTGATCAGATTTCTATTTTGAATAAATGCTGTTCTGCTGTTTTTTTACTTTTTTTTTTTTAAATCAAAGAATAAAAAAGTATCTCAGGTTCCAAAAAAAAAATTTTTTTTTAAATTAAGCAGCAACTGTTTTCAACATTAAAAATAAATCTGCATATTAGAATGATGTCTGACGGATCATGTGACACTGAATGCTTTATATATACAGTGGGTACGGAAAGTATTCAGACCCCCTTCAATTTTTCACTCTTTTTCTTCTCACTTCACATATGCTGCATGTATTATTGTTAACCAAAAGTCAAATACTTATTTTAGCAAATTTGTATTCAGTCTGGTTCCATTTTATGGCCCACTAGCAAGCTTGCTTGGTTAGTTAGTTAGTTAGTTAGTTAGTTAAAATAGCTGAAACCAGTAGAGCCATTACTCCAGTCTTTAGTGTCACATGATCTTTCAGAAATCATTCTAATATGCTGATTTCATGCTCAAGAAACATTTCTATTATTCTGAATGTTGAAAACTGCTTAATATTGTACGTTTAACGTTAATATTTTAATATAAAACGTGATAAAAAAATTCTAGGTTCTTTGAGGAATAGAAAGTTCAAAAGAACAGCATTTATTTGAAACAGAAAAACTTTTGCAACATTATAAATATCACATTTGATAAATTCTAGGATTCCTAGTTTCATAATGCTGGAATATGCATGATTTGATTCTATGATTGGTGTGCACACTGTGCCTATACTGTGTATTGTTTAGTGTACAAAACAGTATATAGGTTATGTGTGGAACTATATATAATAGGAATATATATAATAAGAAAATATTTTATTATATTATGTTTTATGTGTTATGTGTTATTATATTATATAATAAAGAATTATATAAAAGAAATACATGCATTTTTGCCATGATTAGATTACAAACTATACCAATTGCAGTAGCTTTTGCAGGGAAGTACTGACCATAAACCGAAACAATGTTACGAAAATGGGTAGGCTGTGGTAAAACAGAGAGATAAAGCTTCACTAATATGTTTCTGTTGGGATTTGATTAAGATCTGATGAACTGATTTTTACAGATGTCAAGTAAAAATATGATGTTAATATCAAAATTGCTTTTCTAATTTTAAGCAAACATCATTCAAGTCTCTGTGACCACAAACGTAAAAAATGAAAGTTGATCTCAATAGGACATGAAAATGAAATGAAACAGCTGGACTTTAGCACCACGGACAGTAGCAGAACAGGGACTAATGGAGAGCAGGGTATGGTGACACCTGAAGAGGTTAACAGGGTTTAGTAGAGTCATTTCACACCGTGCAGTTGCAGCATACTGATGCAAGACAGATGTAAGACAAAACAGAAAGAAAACAGTGAGAGATGGAGAAAGAAGGAGAGTGGAATGGAAGAGAAGGGTGATGTAATTGTCATATTAAATGTAATTGATTCGGCAGAATGCGCATGTCATCAGATAATTTGTATTCGCTATCGTATTCATTTAAAAGATTCAGCAAACTGCCATCTATTGCCTCAGCATTTTCATAAGTGACGAGCGCCTGGGTTTGGCATGAAGGAAAACGTCTTGAGGGGTGCATATTGTACATGAGCAGTATGTCACTAAGCATTTCCGCACAGTTTATGCTGTTTATTTTCCTACCTTTTAGCATCGACAGAAAATGAAATAATGAGTGGATCTTCTGTCCTCCGCATCGGAGAGAAAATGTTCTGTAATGGGTTTCACTTAATTTGAACACAATTGGGAAGTTATTACAGAGACGGATTTAGCCATTTGTGAATTTGGTCAAGGGCAATGCAGTCAACCAGGAACACAGAGGACTGTGCTCAATGACAAGAGCTTTGCTTTTCTGGAATAGAATAGTAATTTATGTGATGTAAGGCTGTATTGTGTTTTTAATGCTCTCACAACAAGTTAAAAGAGTGTGTTTTGAAGAGCCTGTGATGTACGTCATCACAGAAAGCTTTTGTTGCATGATTCTACTGAAAACTGAAAATATCCTGGTCATATTTTTCCCCAATATCAAAACTAAAACAAAATGGAAGTGCATAAAATTAAGCCTATTTTACAGACTATTAATATTGTTTGTATTTTAAGAGTATTGTTATATTATATTTTTTTATGTTTTTATAATACTGAATTTGTACCCACTGTATATATATATATATATATATATATACAGTATATGTATTACAGATGATTCCCCCATATGATCAGATCAGAATTAAAAATGTAATCTTCAGATTTTGTTTACACTGTCATCGAAAAAAACTAAACACAGATCTGTGTCAAATGCGAGAGGAGAAATCATATTTGGGCCACATTCAGCTGCAATGTGAAAGCAGCCCTGTCACACAGAGCTTGAGAGAGATGAAAGTGCACCGCTACAGAGACCTGAGATAGGATTGTGTGCGTGTGCGTGGAGGGATTCAGATATAATTTGCATGAAATGCATCCAAAATCTTAATGATTTGCAAGCTGGTTGTTTTATCTTACACAATGGGAAGGAAGGGGAGTGCAGAGAGAGAAAGAGAGGGAGTGTTCAATCAACTTCTCGTTCATTTTTTTCAAGCTCCTGTTTTTCTCTGACTATTTTAGTGCAGTAGGTTGCGCAGGATTGAGAACATGTGAATGTTTTATAGGCTTACATAAGGGACCTCACCCCAGAGACAACCGACCTCGTTATTGTTCATTTAGCAGTGAAAAACAAGATAGATAGATGGGGTGGGGGTAGATGAGAGGATGAAAAGAGAATGGGGAATGCAGAGGGAGAGGGGAGAGAAAAGCATGTGCATGCAGAGGAACCGAGCATGATGGGATACATTTGTGAAGTGAATGTAGGAGAAAGAGGCTTTGGGGGAAAGAAGCAGGCTTCAGGTGTGCGAGTGATCCGAGCGTTCCAAGAGAGAGAAAGGGTGGAAGGGAGAAAATAATGCAGTTGATTCCAGTTTGATTCCATTTCGTTTCTTTTATCTGTTACCCAGAGTGCCTCAGGGAAGCTTGGCTTGTTAGCATCGCTTGGGCAAAGAAATACAGGGTTCTTAGCTGGAGATACAGATGAAACATCTCTCTTTCTCCTTCCTTCTCTTGCTTTCCCCCTTTTACTTACATAAAAAGGTCAGAGTTTCCTATAGCAGTGGGGAGCCGTTTAAAGCGCACCTGATATTAGAGTGGAAGCTTGTCTCTACATATCTAAGCCCTCGTACATCTGGAAATCATTGCATAATGTGCAGCCGACCAAAGCTAACTGTGTGTTTGCATGTGTGCATTTGAGAGCCACAAGCCTGTAGTATATAGGCACATACCTCCTAGTTTATTGGGTCAGTGCGTTCAGGTTTAATATGACCATGTAATTGCCTCATCTCTTTTTGACTTTGTTATTAGTGTGATGCGACTCAAAGACCCTTTTAGATTTAAACATCTTGTTCTGTTTGGAGTCTCAGGGACCTCACAGCCATGAAAAATATACTACACTCTAAAAAATGCTGGGTTGTTTCAACCCAACTTTATTTGGTCAAGGGCAATGCAGTCAACCAGGAACACAGAGGACTGTGCTCAATGACAAGAGCTTTGCTTTTCTGGAATAGAATAGTAATTTATGTGATGTAAGGCTGTATTGTGTTTTTAATGCTCTCACAACAAGTTAAAAGAGTGTGTTTTGAAGAGCCTGTGATGTACGTCATCACAGAAAGCTTTTGTTGCATGATTCTACTGAAAACTGAAAATATCCTGGTCATATTTTTCCCCAATATCAAAACTAAAACAAAATGGAAGTGCATAAAATTAAGCCTATTTTACAGACTATTAATATTGTTTGTATTTTAAGAGTATTGTTATATTATATTTTTTTATGTTTTTATAATACTGAATTTATTTCGCTAATAATAAATAATAATAATTTTTGGATGAAGTATCCCTTTAAGTGTCATAGAAATAGGCTTTATTTTCTTAAAGCTGCAGTCCGTAACTTTTTTTTTTTTTTGGTTAAAAATTACCCAAAATCAATTTCTGAAAATTTTTGAATCAAGTACATAACCAGCCAGTGTTCAAAACTATCTCCTTACCTTAGCCTGATTCACAGCGGTAAGCTTATAATATAAGTTTAAAAAGTTGTCCTGGCTAGTAGGCTATATCTCATGTGAGGATCCTGCAGGTGGCGAATCGTTTATAGCCTTTTCTCACAGCAGCTGGAATAATTAAATTTATCATTTTGAAGGCAGATTGTAATTCAGAAAGGATTATGTGTTTCTGAAATTGTAAGTGACTGAAATTAGATTATATTCCAGTTTTAAATGTGCATCTGATTACAGATAGCCTACGTGGGATTACACAAGTTTTGTATTTTAAAGAGAACCAGTTCTAAAGAAGGATAATTTGCTTTTTGGGTTAAAATAATTTCTTTATACGGAATTCGAATGGTAGGACAATTAGAGATTAGACTGTACAGAAATTAAAATCTTCAGCTAACGGTAATACACACATAGTCACGCAATGCTGATGTTGTTAACTAACAATTTGAGAACAAAGTATAACAATAATAATCATTTGCACGGTTTGATGGGATATGAGCTAACTTTGCGACCGTTAGATTTAATCACCATTGGTAGCGCAATTTATTGTAATGCTTTTTTCATCAGTTGGTCAGAACAAAAGTGATAGAGTTGTTGCTTGCTTGTTCAGATGACAATATCCAGTGAAAATTCTTATTTGGGCCATACTTCCAAGATGAAGGCTAGAATCTGTGATTCCAAAGTGTGTACCATGTACAAAATAAAGCATTTTACTTTGGACAGAGGCTGCATTTCAAAAGGATTTCAGACAATTAGTACAAAAATAAAGCTTTTTTTTTTTTACATTGCAATACTACTCTGAAACAAACAAACAAAAACGACTAAAACAGTCTGAAATCATAAATATAGTACTGTTGAAAAAATGTGACAAAATGAAGGTTCCAGTTCCTCAAGGTCACCATGATGTAGTGTCTGGACCAATCAAACACACAATATATATTTTGTTAGCTATATTTAACAAATACTCTGTAACACCCCTCAGTTAACAAGCCATATGAGGACCTATGGACCCTTCCCCCGAAATGCGTAACACCTCAGGAAAGCAGAACAGGCCCCTGGTCCCCATGGCAACTAATGCTGATATCACTGGTTTTATGACCCAGAGGAATGTGAGCAGGGAAAATCACTGCCTTTTCCATAGGAAGAGACACAGTGCACAGTAGAAATGGACTCTTTTCTAATTAATCCATAGGAAAACCTTTCTTTGAATGAACACACATATCCTTCAGGTCATTGTGTATGTTGTCTTTGAGATTTTATACTGTTTTATGCAGGCTTATGATGGAAACACTCATTCCTGTCATCTTACCTATATGTAATCCTACCATGTTTAGTATCTATGAATTAGTCTTCTGATGATCTAAACGAGAGTGTATATTATATGTTGGTACATAGGCAATATATTAGTGTACCAGGAAATTAACGTTCTTAGAATTGACAGACAGTTGACCCTGAGAGGTCAAGTAAATATCTACAGCGGATCTAAATATTTATAATTAATTATAACTAGTTATGATTAATTATTCATATTTCCCCATGAGCTGATTCGCAACAATGACTTTCCTTAAAGAAAAGCATAGCAAATGTGTATTTACTTACTTGGAATGTTTCAGATTTACAGTGGCTAAAATATAATGCATTTAAATAACACAACATGAGACATAATGAGTTACACTGATAAAAGCTATTTTAAGGATCTGGTCAGGTGAGGTAACTGCACTTTTAAGGCAAGGTACGCTTCTGTTTTACAGTTTGGCGAGTCCCCTGCATGTTTTTACTGTTGAATTATTAATTAATCTCAAAATCAATATACTGCTTGAAATATTTAATACTCATACACTCAATATATAAAAATATACAATATATAAAAAGTGTATTGCTTCTGAATTGCTGTAGCAATAGTATTTGTCACAATTTGGGCTTTTTATTTTTGGCTTTGTACTTGGAAAGAAAATCACACAGAGTCACATCAGTCATCACTGTTCGAGGCCACCTGTACCTCAGTATCTCAGATGATGTAATAAACATAAATATAATGCTGGTTTTGTTGGGGGCACTTTGCAAAATCACATTATGTAAAATATGGGGCCTATTTAGGTTTTTCGTTTTTTATATCTTGGTTATGAAGGCTACAGTAGATTATTTGACTGTCCTATCAGATTTTAATATCTCTATATTCTTCATCTCCAGAGTTTCAAAAAGCAATTAACTGCTTTTATTACAAGCTCATGCCATCTCCTGTGTACACACACACATGCGCACAGCGATCCGCCAACACACACACGTACTTGCATATGCAAACATTATAAAACACAGCAGTTAATTACAACAATGAAACATAATTAGTTAGTGTATAATTAGTTGCACGGGTTAACTTCTCTATAGCAACCAAGCTTTAAAATGAACTCTGACTCATATTGACTTAACATCTCAATAATTATATGCAAATCCACAAGGAGACACACACTTTGCCTTTCGGACATTAGCCGGATCGGAGAACATGCTTAACTTCTTCCTTTGATGTTTTTTGATTGTCTTTCAAAAGCCTTCAAGAAAAGCGCCATGCTGAGAAAATTAGCATGTGTGTATTAGTATCTGTATGTGTTGTGTGTGTGTGTGTGTGTGTGTGTGTGTGTGTGTGTCTATAGCAACCAAGCTTTAAAATGAACTCTGACTCATATTGACTTAACATCTCAATAATTATGAGATTTTCTGACAAAAAATCTGCCTTTTAATAGCTCAAAATTTGTCTTTTGTCACAGTGGCATATGTGCCTGTTTGTATCTAAAGCTTTATCTGCACAAATTAATGAGGTTTTTTTAACCTACTGGGTCTGATGTGTGTTTATGGATTTAATAATTGAAAAATAATGTAACTAAAAGAAATATTGCACCTGAAAAAAACAATTCTGTCATTATCTTTTTTATTTTATTTTATTTAGTTTATTTAATGTTTTATAGGACGGCCAAATGGTCGATTAATAAAGAAACTTTGCAAATTTCTAAAGATGTAGAGACTAATATCTCTGTCCTCCTGTCTCTCTGCAGTGGACGGCTGCACTGATTGGTCCGTGGACTATCTGAAATACCGGGTGTTACACGGAGAGCCGGTGAGGATAAAGTGTGCTCTGTTTTACGGTTATATCAGAGCCAACTACACCCAGGCACAGAGCATTGGACTTAGTCTGATGTGGTACCGAAGTTCTGGGTTGGGACATGGCGACTTCGAGGAACCCATCTCCTTTGATGGGGTACGCATGAGCAAAGAGGAAGACGCCATCTGGTTTCGGCCTGCTGAGCTGCAGGACGCCGGTCTGTACTCCTGCGTTCTGAGGTGAGAGAGAGGGACACGTGCACATGTGTATGTGTGAACACTTATACGCTTAGATACGCTTAGATTTTTGTTTTTTTTTTTGTTTTGTTTTTTTATGCATAGGTAAACATTTATATATAGTATATTCATAGTCAAAATCTGTCAGTAGGTTAGCTGTGTATAGGTACAGCGTTTATGTGTTGTGTGTGTGTGTGTGTGTGTGTGTGTGTGTGTGTGAGGGTTGTGTTTCTGTATCCAAAGACAGTAAAACTGGAAGTGAAATAAGTGAGCGACGGCAGAGGACAGTGAGACGTTCTGTCATCCATCAATCAAACACTGACACTCCAGCACTCTCCCATAATGCCGCAGGCCACTGTCACACATATTAAACAGTCAGGCAATTCTCCAGGGTCCTCATTTGCTCAGGTTCCGACCGACTTGAGGTCAAAGCACATAATCTACTCATCATATTCACTTTTGCATCACAGAATGTCACACTTATTGTTTGTGTGTGTGTGTGTGTGTGTGTGTGTGTACTGAAAACAGACAGACAGAAACAAGAAAAGAATGAATTTTAAATACCGTGCTGCCTTAATTTCAAGCATTCCTGTAGGACATATAAAATATTTCAGTAATTATTAATAAAATATTCAGTAAAAAGTACAGTAATTATTTTTACACAAAATAAACACAGAGACCTGCTAGAAATCACTTTAAGGAATCCTATGCTTTCAGTGTGAATGTGGTTTTAAAAGACACCTTATTTCTAAGGCAGCATCACATGTATCCTTTGCAAAGAAAACAATCCCAACAGAATGCATCAGAGAAAATAATCATCCAAGTTGGCAAACGAGTCGCAAGACATTTTAAAGGGATAGTTCTTCTAAACTTGTGTGATTTTCTCTCTTCTGCGGCACACAAAAGAAGAAATTGTGAAAAATATTGGACTCAAACAACACTGGAGTCCAATTCATGAAAATATTGTCTTTTAAGTTCCACAGAAGAAAAGAATCGTCATATAGGTTTAGAGTTGAGTTAATGACAGAATTGTCATTTTTGAGTAAGCTATAACTTTAAATAAAATAATATTGCCAATATTTTAATCATTCATCAGCAAAACATAAAAATAAAAAAGTGAAAGTGAGTCCAACGATATTGTCCTTTTGTGTTATTATTGTTTTAGTGGTGGTGTGGACTTTCCTATTTTCACAGAATTATGATTTGGAACAATTAGAACATTAGAACAACGATCAAAACTTTAGATTTATCATTATAGTTATTCTTGGTATGAACAGCCTTTAAGAATATTGCACTTTTTAGCTTATGCTAATAATGTTGACTTGATTTAGCTCACAATTTTAACTTTTTCACGTCAGTGTAATATGATGAAGTTCTGATGATTTATGTGTTATTTGCAAAAGCAATAAGATTTAGTCAGTATGCTCAATTCATTTTGAATGGCCGGCAGTGGAGTAAACAACCATTTTTGTCAGCATAATTGTTGAGATTGCAGCATTTCTCAGCAGTGGATAAAAGCCTAAATTAACTATCCAAACATTGATCCCCTAATGACTGCTAGTTGTAAGATCAGTCACTTATGAGATTCCAATTCAGTTAGGATGCTGCCTAAGAAGGAAGCTGTCTATGAAGGCAGCTCACTAGGTTTAAAACAGAGCTACAGAGATTTGTTTATTAAGAACCCAGTTAGCAACAGGAAATAGGATTTGTTGTTGTTGTTCTGTTTCCTCTGAGACTGGCTTTGAGCTGATTAAACCATAAACAATAGTTTTCAGCAACACACCAGTAGGAGAGAGCAGATATTTTAGTATTATTTTTAGGTTTATAGGGTGATAAAACGAGACTGTGCTGACATATGCGGGTGTCTGAAAATAATGAGAGTGTAAAAATAGTCTTTGCTATACAGTTAATAGGGCAGAGAGAACGACAGCTTATAGTTTTTTTTTGTTTGTTTTTTAGACAAGTGCATTGCAGGTTGCCGCCCCAAGCACTCTGTAACCACGGTAACCCGGTAGGGGGTGTGAGGTCATTACACCGAAAAGGTCAAATTTCAACAAATCTTATCAGCAGCTATTAAACTCAAAGCCCTTGGACAAAACAAACACTAAAGCACTTTTAATGGAGACACACTCATCAATGTAGAGAAGTGTGTGTTGACATGCAATGCTTCTGAGTTACAGAGCGTGTGAATATGCGTTTTGCGGTTGTATAATTTTCTTTTACTGACTTTTATGCAAACAAAAAACAGGATCATATAATTAGTCTCATTTTTTAAAGTAAATAAATAAATAAATGCTCATAATAATTTGAAAACATACTGTTTTCAGAACCGCAAAAACATTTCATTCTGTACTTTCACATCTTTCATAGACGTCTTAAAGGCACAGCAGCAAAAAACAAACAAACATCCAATTTAATTAAGTGTCATAGAGAGTGTAGGATACTAAATTTGACATGTTTTTCTGCTGAAAAACATTCACTTACATTATAAGTGGACCTCGGGGGAAATGGAAAGTGATAAACAATGTATGAAATTACCCTTTAAAACCTTTAAGAGAACATTTCATTCTATTCATTGCTACTTATATTCCATCAGCAAAACACTAATTATTTGTAGCCCTACATGAAAATTGCAGACAAGTTCTGCTCCATCATGGTCAAATTACATTTATCATGGTTGAATTACAAATAAAATCATGTTTTATTCTTGTATAATTTGTTTAGTGTATAGGCTCTGTGAGATGATAACCAATTTACGATCAGTGATGTCTCTGGGTGCGTATATGTTAATCTGATTACAGATCGCACAGTTTATATACTCTGTGTGTGTGTTACAGGAATTCCACGTTTTGTATGAAGGTGTCTATGACTCTGTTGGTTGCTGATAATGACACAGCAGGATGTTATAACTCAAAACTGCGCTACACTGAGAAAGGAGAACTGGGCAAGAGTAAAGACATCTCCTGTCCTGATATCCAGGATTACGTTCAGCCTGGAGAAAAACCGCAGATAACGTGGTACAAGGTACAGTGGGAGATACTCCGAGGTGAATTCACTAAACAGTTGCGCCGTTCAGTGCACAAACCAGCATCTTATTCACAAAACACCTGCGATCCAGCGTCACGGCAGCTGCCCCCTGAGAATTTAAATGAAGTCATTGTCGTTCTTTTCAGTGCAAACACACCTCCTTTTTATGCAAATTAGGGTTATTATACTTTATGCCAGTAAGTCAGTGCTATTTGTCGAGGGCAATTAACATTGTGCTTTTACTGTGCATGCAAACTGTAAACAGAAAATTATTTAAAATAGACTGTTTATGTACATTTTCAATCAATCATGCCAGCAGTAATTTATCAAATGATGATTATAAAGTGTTATAAACTACATTTGAGAGCACTTCCTGCATTTTAAAGAACCGATTCAGTTGTCTGGATTGTGGCAGTGACCCACAAGATCAGGAAGTCCAGTCTGCAAATTGTTTAGCACTGATTTTTCTGGGCCATGTTTGTGCCGTTGCTTGATTTGCATGCTGTCAGCAAGCGCAGTTTATTCTTATTGAATTCCCCTCTGAGTTTTTTCATTATGACGGTATATGCAAATGTATATGGTGCAGTTTTGTCTCTTTGTTTCTATATTTTTTTTCTCTTTTTCTCTTTGCCTGCGGCTGTGCAGGAGTGTAACGTGCAGCAGTGGAGGAGCAGCGTGCTGCAGACCGCAGACATGCTCTCCATACAGGAAGTGAAGGAGGATGACATCGGCAACTACACCTGTGAGCTGGTTTTTGGAGGCTTCCAGGTGCGGAGGACGACCTATCTGAGCGTGACAGGTAGTACAGTGTGATGTCTCTTCAGTGTGCGTCTGTGTGTGAGAGCACTTGCTGTGATACCCAGTTGTTTTTTGAAGCGTGAGGTATTAGTCTTCCTTTTGCGTCTTATTTGGTTTCAGTTGCATTCACTGTGCTGTGCTTTTGTTAACAGTGACTTTCCTGCCTGTGTCATTAATGCACAAGTTTTTCAGTGAATGAAACTTTTAAGTCTGTTCCTCATAAAAAGCTTTCATATGATTTCAGAAGATTCAAAATATAGTGCATGAGTCATATGGACTACTTTGTGTGGTTTTCGGAGCTTAATAGTCAGTCATCATCCATCATTTGTATCATTTTGTGTTCCATGGATGAAAAAAAAATCATACGATTTAGAATGAGAGTCTGATTGTTTCTTTCATTCATTTTTTTGATTTTTTAAAGAAATTTCCTAATCTATAATCAAAAAGTTAGATGTATTTTTGCAACACAGAATGTATACAGAAAATAATTGAACAATGTAGGATAGTTGCAAAAAGTTTTTTTATTTCATTAGTTTTAATTATTGTAACTATTTCTTATTCAACGAAAAAAGTGAATACAATGAAACCACAAACACTAAGTAAACCCCATCCTGCATTGTGAGTTAAGGCATGTTCACACCAAGGACGATAACTATAAAGATAACGATATAGTTCTAAAAATCGTTCTCAATATTAAAGAATAGTAGAGTCCACATCACAGCTATAACGATAAAGGCACAGAGAAACTATATCATTGGAATCACTTCCAGAACTATTTTTTTCCAGCTGAGGAACGATACACTGGTGCCCAATCAGAATCTGATTCTGATTGGGTGTCAATGTTTGTATAGTTCATCAGCTGCAAAAAAAAATCATTCTGAAAGTCATTATCATTTATCATTATCTTTATAGTTATCGTCCTTGGTGTGAACGGGCCTTTAAGCCCCGTTCACACCAAGAACGATAGCTATAAAGATAACTATAAAGATAAAGATATTAGCGTCCACACCAGCGGACGATATCGTCTGTTTATTCTAAGCGCACACTTGTCTGCCGGATGGCATGTAAGTTGCCTTTATATTTTATGACTTCTGAAATGTCTTTTTTCTGTTTTTCATCGTAAATTGTATGGTAAATCATAGTTTTTACATGCAAAAAGCATTCATTTGACTAAACCTTTTTACTGTTACAGTATCTTTTTTACAGTTTATGGATAAAATATGCAAAGAATGTTTTGCCCAGACTGGCACCATGCACATTTTCTTCAGAAAAGTTTCATTTAGTGCCACAGAAATTACAAACTGCAGCTTTAAATACAGTAATTTTAATGATAGATGTGGTGATGAAGTGGTTAATGTTAACACAGCTGTTTTTTATTATTAATATTAATATTAATATTATTCATAAGCTTTTGGCCTTTAGGATAGTCGAGAGAGACAATGAGGGGGAATGAGATCGAATTATGACAAGGCCAGACCTGTGTTCCCGTGAGCAAAACTGTGTCGTGAACATGTGCACTATCCACTACACACATTACTCAGACCTCTATTACTGCTCTACTCACACAATAACAGAGATAGAGAGAGAGAGAGAGAATTACATTTATACACACACAACACTAAGACGGCAACGGAAAGGTCATTTTAGTCTATATTTTTATGTTTAAACATATCTGTCTACCATTAAACAGATTCTTATTGGTCCCTTGCGAATTCGGTCCTTTCTGCCACTATAGCAGGTCAATAAAACAGCACATACAGGTGAAAAGAGGTCAGACGTTATTCTCTCTCCCTTTCTAAGCCCTCATTCAGTTGAAACCTATTAAAACACTCTGCGCCTCTCCTCCCGTACTCATTTAAAGCCTATTTTAGGATGGCATTAGACTCTCAGGGACGATTTCCTGGATGGAACTTATAGTCCAGGACGGCAAATGATTCTCAACGGAAAAGCCACCATTAACAGTAAAATTTAGTCCGTAGCTCGATTTAACCCTCGTCACGGAGGCAGAGTTTTGATGTTAGGAGTCGTAGAGCAGTTACGGCAGAATCATAGCACTATAGCTCAATTTGTTTTGAGCTGGTTACAGCAGTACGTCTCTATAATTGCTACAGAAACTTGCCTCGATGGTACATCTCTGCAGCGGGTTATCTGGTGGAGCTGCCTGTGCATCTGAGGGAGGAAGTTAGCGAAAGAACACGGAATTATTTTCTTGTTTTGAGTGCTTACAGACAGTCTATTACTGCGGACATGCTTTTCGACAACAAAGAATGGAGCGCTCGTGCATGTCTGAAAATTTGAAGCGTGAAACTGACCTACAAAAATACACGGCCCGTGATCTGAATCGGTGCTATTGTACATCCTCTCTCGAGGCAGAGGGCCAAAAATGTGTGTAAACAGTTAATCATGCGCATTGCACACACAGTGAACAGTGAAGAAATGACTTCCTGGGTGAGCGTGATTGTTGTGTAGTTGGGTGTAAACTCTAGATATCAGTCAAAAAGAGTGTTACATTTTTTACAGCTGAAGCACGTGCTTTGCTATTAGCTTTGGAATATATTGAAAATGCACAACAAAAGGATTCTATCATTTTTACGGACTCTATTTACGGTATTATTTTTTGCTGGGTTCCAGGCCATGTTGAGCTTTCAGGAAATGAGCGAGCTGATGCAGCTGCAAAGGAGGCTTTTAATCAGGAAGTAAACACATGTCAAATGCCTCCCTCAGAGATCAGACCTATTATTAATCGTTATAAGTGGCAAGAAGAGTGGGATACTTGTACAAATAATAAATTACATGAAATACATCTGGAAATTTCAAACAGATTTTTAATCTCTTTTAAAACTAGATTTGATCAAGTGGTATTTACCAGATGTCGCATAGGTCACACAAGACTGACTCGTGCATTTTTGCTTAAAGTTGAAGGCCCTAATCAATGCATGTTCTGCAAGATTCCCTTTTTTGTCAAACATATTTTATTGGACTGTCCAGCTTTTAATGTATGGAGAAAACTCTTTTATGAAGTGAACTCACTTAAAGATTTATTCAGTATAATTTTGGCAGAAAAGGTTTCAGAATTTTTATCATATGTTAATGTTAAAAATCTTGTGTAATATAACTTGTGTTTGCTTGTTTGCTGGTTTTTATTGTATTTGTTATACTTGTATTTTTTTTATTGTTTTTGCCATGAAAATAGCCTTAGATGCTGACATAGCATCAAATAAATATATACTACTACTAGATATCAGTCACAGAAGCTGATTATTATAGTAATGGGGCAGAGAAATAGTTCAAGCTGGTTTTTAACAGTGAATAAGTGGCCTTTCAGTACAGTACTGTGTGCTATTATGTTTATATATATACATCATGCTCTTGGAGAGTCCGATGTCCTGCACGTTGACCTGGCCGGTCTGCTGCCCTCTCTCTCACCCAGTGATTCATCATGCTTTGCCTGTAGTCGAAGAAAAAAACATATAGTATTACAAAGGCACATAAAAAATGTAGCTGAATATATTTTTTTTTTTTAGATA